>NW_011495032.1:406586-406792 GCF_000754665.1 Bison bison bison
CTAATAGAGTTTTGCCAAGAAAATGCACTGGTGATAACAAACACCCTCTTCCAACAACACAAGAGAAGACTCTATACATGGACATCACCAGATGGTCAACACTGAAATCAGATTGATTATATTCTTTGCAGCCAAAGATGGAGAAGCTCTATACAGTCAGCAAAAACAAGACCAGGAGCTGACTGTAGCTCAGACCATGAACTCCT
>NW_011495032.1:407226-408269 GCF_000754665.1 Bison bison bison
CGATAAAGGACAGATATGGTATGGACCTAACAGAAGCAGAAGATATTAAGAAGAGATGGCAAGAACACACAGAAGAACTGTACAAAAAAGATCTTCATGACCCAGGTAATCATGATGGTGTGATCACTGACCTAGAGCCAGACATCCTGGAATGTGAAGTCAAGTGGGCCTTAGAAAGCATCACTATGAACAAAGCTAATGGAGGTGATGGAATTCTAGTTGAGCTATTTCAAATCCTGAAAGATGCTGCTGTGAAAGTGCTGCACTCAATATGCCAGAAAATTTGGAAAACTCAGCAGTGGCCACAGGACTGGAAAAGGTCAGTTTTCATTCCAATCCCAAAGAAAGGCAATGCCAAAGAATGCTCAAACTACCGCACAATTGCACTCATCTCACATGCTAGTAAAGTAATGCTCAAAATTCTTCAAGCCAGGCTTCAGCAATATGTGAACCGTGAAATTCCTGATGTTCAAGCTGGTTTTAGAAAAGGAAGAGGAACCAGAGATCAAATTGCCAATATCCGCTGGATCATGGAAAAAGCAAGAGATTTCCAAAAAGACATCTATTTCTGCTTTATTGACTATGCCAAAGCCTTTGACTGTGTGGATCACAATAAACTGTGGAAAATTCTGAAAGAGATGGGAATACCAGACCACCTGATCTGCCTCTTGAGAAATTTGTATGAAGGTCAGGAAGCAACAGTTAGAACTGGACATGGAACAACAGACTGGTTCCAAATAGGAAAAGGAGTTCGTCAAGGCTGTATATCGTCACCCTGCTTATTTAACTTATATGCAGAGTACATCATGAGAAATGCTGGACTGGAAGAAACACAAGCTGGAATCAAGATTTCCGGGAGAAATATCAATCACCTCAGATATGCAGATGACACCACCCTTATGGCAGAAAGTGAAGAGGAACTCAAAAGCCTCTTGATGAAAGTGAAAGTGGAGAGTGAAAAAGTTGGCTTAAATCTCAACATTCAGAAAATGAAGATCATGGAATCTGGTCCCATCACTTCATGGGAAATAGATGGGGAAACA
>NW_011495032.1:408369-438539 GCF_000754665.1 Bison bison bison
AGTGTCAGACTTTATTTTTCTGGGCTCCAAAATCACTACAGATGGTGACTGCAGCCATGAAATTAAAAGACTCTTACTCCTTGGAAGGAAAGTTATGACCAACCTAGATAGCATATTCAAAAGCAGAGACATTACTTTGCCAACAAAGGTTCGTCTAGTCAAGGCTATGGTCTTTCCTGTGGTCATGTATGGATGTGAGAGTTGGACTGCGAAGAAGGCTGAACTCTGAAGAACTGATGCTTTTGAACTGTGGTGTTGGAGAAGACTCTTGAGAGTCCCTTGGACTGCAAGGAGATCCAACCAGTCCATTCTGAAGGAGATCAGCCCTGGGATTTCTTTGGAAGGACTGATGCTAAAGCTGAAACTCCAGTACTTTGGCCACCTCATGCGAAGAGTTGACTCATTGGAAAAGACTCTGATGCTGGGAAGGATTGGGGGCAAGAGGAGAAGGGGATACCAGAGGATGAGATGGTTGGATGGCATCACTGACTCAATGGATGTGAGTCTGAGTGAACTCTGGGAGTTGGTGATGGAGAGGGAGGCCTGGCGTGCTGCAATTCATGGTCACAAAGAGTCGGACAC
Source organism: Bison bison bison (assembly GCF_000754665.1). Classification (NCBI taxonomy): domain Eukaryota; kingdom Metazoa; phylum Chordata; class Mammalia; order Artiodactyla; family Bovidae; genus Bison; species Bison bison. The sequence goes on from NW_011495032.1 coordinate 408,952, forward strand.
GACTGAGCGACTGATCTGATCTGATCTGATCTGAACCGTTTCTTCTTTCTCTCTCTTTCTTTCCTTCTCCCCCTCTCTCTCTATAAGATAAAAGTATAATACACACACACACAGTTTCTGGCACAGAGCTCCTAGAACCCTTTAATTTCCTGAATAATAAGATCACTAGGAACATATCTTGTTCTAATGAGATGACTCTGGGTGAGCTCCAGGATGGTGACTGGTATCAAGCCGTGATGAGAAGCTTGACATGGAGAAGCCCCACTCTGCGTTTTTCACAGAGGGGAGAGGGGCTGGACTAGGAATTAATAATTGATCGTGTCTATGTGAGGGAGCCCCATACAATTCCAGTAGTTGGGTTTCTGAGAGCTTCCAGGTGGGTGAAAACATCTGTATGGAGGGTGACACAGCCCAGCTCCATGGAAACAGAAGTTTCTGCATTCAGGATCCTCCCGGACCAAGCCTTATGTATCTCTTCATCTAATTATTTGTATTTGTGTAGTTTCTCAGTCACTCAGTCACTCAGTCATGTCTGACTCTGTGACCCCGTGGACTGTGGCCGGCCAGGCTCCTCTGTCCATGAGATTTCCTAGGCAGGAACACTGGAGTGGATTGCCATTTCTTCCCCCAGGGGATTTTCATCTAATTATTTGTATTCTTTATGTATCCTTTAATAAACTTTAATAAGTTGGTAAATATAAGTTAAATGTTTCCCTGAGTTCTGTGAGCTGCTCTAGAAAATTAATCAGACCTGAGAAGGAAGTCATGGGAAACTTTTTGCGACCCCATGGAATATACAGAATTCTCCATGGAATTCTCCAAGCCAGAATACTGGAGTGGGTAGCCTTTCCCTTCTACAGGGGATCTTCCCAACCCAGGGATGGAACCCAGGTCTCCCACATTGCAGGTGGATTCTTTACTAGCTGAGCTACAAGGGAAGCTCATGGGAAATTTTGATTGTAGCCAAACAGGATTGAAGTTCAGAGACATACTGCTTATAACTGACATCTGAAGTAGGGTGGGAGCTGTCTGGTGGGACCGAGACTTTAACCTGTGGTACCTCCACGCAGACAGTGTTCAGTTCAGTTCAATCGCTCAGTCATGTCCGACTCTTTGTGACCCCATGGACTGCAGCACTCCAGGCCTCCCTGTCCATTGCCAACTCCCGGAGTTTACTCAAACTCATGTCCATTGAGTTGGAGTGTTAGAACTGAGTTAACTTTTAGAATATCCATCTAGTGTCAGTTAATTTCTTGCTGGTGTGTGGGAAACGCTTCAGTATTTTATCAGAAGTGTTGGAAGCCAAGTAAGTGTGTGTGATTAGTGGAGGAGGCACTCAAAAAAGAAAAAGAAGGAAAATGTTGGTTTTTCTCTCTGCACGGGAGGTAAACTGAACTGAGTTTTCCCTTTCTCTCTCTCAGAATAGTTCATGTTGGCACTGAGTATTTCTTATAATGCCATGAAAGATTGGCCTACTGTTAGAGATTCTGAATTTAATCACTTGGCTAATATAGTGACTGTTCCACTGTGATGTTCCACTTTCCCTTAGTAATTAGTAAGAAATCCATGAATCCTCTATGTCCCAATTACTTCTCAGTTTATGGCTTTAGCATTTATTAGTGATATATTTTGTAATCAATGAGAATGTTATGATTTACAAAATTATAATTTTACGAATACATTTTTCCTTCTAGGCTTAATAGCTAACTTTTTTTTTCTGTTAAAAAAGACTTTTAAAATGTTCTTTCTTTTCCTTTCATTTAAGCATCACTAGACTTAGTGATTTAGGAGCCCACTAGGCTACAGTACATGGGGTTGCAAAGAGTCGGACAAGACTGAGCGACTTCACTTTCACTTTTCACTTTCACACATTGGAGAAGGAAATGGCAACCCACTCCAGTGTTCTTGCCTGAAGAATCCCAGGGACAGGGGAGCCTGGTGGGCTGCCGTCTATGGGGTCACACAGAGTCGGACAAGACTGAAGGGACTGAGCAGCAGCAGCAGACTTAGCTATTTTAATTTATATTAATCAGTTCCAATTATTACTGTAGTGATTTTTTTTTTTTTTTGCTGTTACATTTATTGCAAACTTGACAGTGGATGCTCTTTCAAGCTGAAATGACTCATTGTCCGTTTCTGACATAATTCTTATTGATGCTTGATCACTTCCCTGTGACAGGGTGCCTTGTGTTGTGCTGTGTGCTGTGCTCAGTCGTGTCTGACACTTTGTGACCCCATGGACTGTAGCCTGACAGGCCCCTCTGTTCATGGAATTTCCCAGGCAAGAATACTAGAGTGGCTTCCATTTCCTTCTCCAGAGCATCTTCCCGACCCAGGGATTGAACCTGTGTCTCCTGCGTTGGCAGGCAGATTCTTTACCACTGAGCCATCCTTGAAACCTACCAGGGTATCTTAATATTTCCCAAGCCTCAGACCTGAATCAGTCATTTCTCTAAATAGCTCTGGTTCTTTTCTGTGGGAGATGGTAATTAGAAAGCAAAATGTAAGTGCTGTGTGTGCTTGTTGCTATTCAGATATCATTGCTTCTGGCTCCTTTCAGAGACAGAGACAAAAGTGATATTGAAAAGGAAGCTAAGTACTTTGCACTGATATTTCCACTACAAATTCAACTGTATAAATTTTATTTTTTAACTTATTTTATATTCATTTCTTTTTTTTATGCTGAAAATATTAACTCTTTTTTGTGGGTTTTTATTTTATATTAATGGGTTATAATTTACTTTATCCTAATTGTGTATGTGTGTGTGTGGGGAGGGGGGGAGTTGCTTCCCTGGTGGTTCAGTGGTAAAGAATCTACCTGCCAAAGCCAGAGACGCAGTTTTGATCCCTGGGTCAGGAATATCTCCTGGAGACAGGAATGGCTACCCACTCCAGTATTCTTGCCTGGGAAATCCTATGGACAGGAGAGCCTCGTGAGCTTCAGCCCATGGGGTCACAAAAGAGTTGGACACTACTTAGCAACTAAGCAACAACAACAAATTGTGTGTATGTGTGCATATTATTGGAGAAGGAAATGGCAACCCACTCCAGTGTTCTTGCCTGGAAAGTCCCGGGGACGGTGGAGCCAGGTGGGCTAGTCTCTGGGGTCTCACAGAGTCGGACACCACTGAAGTGACTTAGCAGTGCATATTATTAATAATGCATATTATTAAACTTAATAATTAAGTTTAAGTATTAAACTTAACTTAAACTTAATGAATGAAATTTAGATACAACTTCTACTTGTTACATATACTTTGCAAATAGACTTAAGAAAATACCCCACTAAGAAAATACAGAAGTAATACTGTGTTCAACAGCTACTTGAAGCAATTCTTCAATCTACGTGGCTTTATTATCAACTAAATTCTTTTTTATTAATACTTGTGTTGAATTTTAGCATCTGCTACTTTTTATATGATTTTTCAAATATCCTAAACCTTTATATGATTTAATGTTAAAGCAATAAAAACTATATTCTGAGGAAGCACACGCTAATCTGTCCTTCTCACTCCGCTGCCTTTACCCGTTTTCTTTACTTTCTTATTTGTTCATCCCTATTAACCCATCATGGATTGGTTACTGTGGCAGATGATTTATTTGTCTAAATATATTAGGCATAGAGTCATGGAGCCATGAATCAAACTGAGGTATTCTGCCCACAGAGATAGAGCACTCAGCTAGTTAGCAGAGGCCCTAGTGAGGTAATGTTCTGGAAAAAACACTTGAAAAATTTTTTGGGTTCTATTACTATCTGTGTGACTTTAAACAAGTTCCTTAATGTCTCTGAGCTTCATTTTTACCAGTTATGAATCAGGGACAATAATGCTTACTTTTCAGAAATGTAACAAAGTTTAGAGATAATTTATACAAAATAATCAGCAAATTGCCAGACAAGTAGTATTCACTGAATGTTGTAAATAGTGAACCACAGTAAGCCATACAGAAGAACACTGGCCAATTTTGCTGTAGAGTTCATGAAGTATATTATGCTCTGATTACATGACAATTCTATTTAATAAAATTAAAATTTCCTAACGATTGGTGCAGTTGGATTATTTGGCTCAAAAAAAAAAAAAAAAAGCAAGCCTCAAAAATTGGTAGTTAAAAGAATCTCAGAGGATTGTGCTGACATTGCTCCCTTTTACAATATAAAGATTTTAATATTTTAGTGGAAAAGAAAATTCTACTACCATTATAAGATACATAGAAACAGTAAGTAATTTCTGGCTGAAGTCTTATTTACATTTTTTATTAATTTCCTCTTTGTTTTCCTTCTCTGTTTGCAATATGAAATATTTTTATGCTTCTTATGTTTTATCGCAGCATTGTTTATAATAGCCAGGACATGGAAGCAACCTAGATGTCCATCAGCAGATGAATGGATATGAAAGCTGTGGTATATATACACAATGGAGTATTACTCAGCCATTAAAAAGAATACATTTGAATCAGTTCTAATGAGGTGGATGAAACTGGAGCCTATTATACAGAGTGAAGTAAGCCAGAAAGAAAAACACCAATACAGTATACTAACTCATATATATGGAATTTAGAAAAATGGTATGATAACCCTGTATACGAGACAGCAAAAGAGACACTGATGTATAGAACAGTCTTTTGGACTCTGTGGGAAAGGGACAGGGTGGGATGATTTGGGAGAATAGCATTGAAATATGTATAATATCATATATGAAACAAGTCGCCAGTCCAGATTCAAAGCACGATACTGGATGCTTGGGGCTGGTGCACTGGGACGACCCAGAGGGATGGTATGGGGAGGGAGGAGGGAGGACGGTTCAGGATGGGGAACACATGTATGCCTGTGGCGGATTCATTTCAATATATGGCAGAACCAATACAATATTGTATAGTTTAAAAATAAAATAAAAAAAAAAAAGAATTTTCATCCTGTGTTTAACACAAAGAAGTTTGAACCATGCAGAGGTAGAATTTAATTTGTATAAAATCCTCTTACTAGCATAGTCTAATTAAGATACCCATTAAATTCATGTAATGCTAATTTAATTTGGAGGCAAATGTAATTGAGCACTATTGGATTTCTTTTAACATAAAATTAATGCCATGGACATAAAATGAATGTGTTAATTGGATATTGTTATCAGAAATATTACATGAATAAAAATCATGACTGCTTTATCTTGATGGAAATCATTGTTTTACAGAATGAGACGTAGCTTACTGGGTTTACTGGCATAATTTATATGAAGCTATGTGAGGAAAATTGTTAGTGATTGCTTTTCTAAAGACAAAGGTCATTCAATATATTTTTTTTTTCCTGACACTAGTAAATGCCTTGTCCCCTGCCTTAGAGAATTTGTTGGATTGTTGAACTTTATAATGGTAAAGATGAGCACACTGACTTATGTTAAAGCAGCAAATTTCAAACTTTTTGATTTAAAGACTCTTTGCACTCTTACAACTTATCCAGGACTTCAAATGGCTTTCACTGATGTAGGTTTATGCCTGTTACATTTATCACTGGAAATGAAGAATTGAAATTGGAAAACAAAAAAAATTCATTAATTCATTTACAATAAGTTCATATATGTCTATAAAACATATTTCTCAAAACATTCTTAAAAAAGGGGGCATTAGTATACTTTTTCCAAACCTATCTAAAGTCTAGCTTCATAGAAGAAATTCAGTTTCTACATTCTTTCTCTGCATTAAACATGTTATGATTGTTTGTCTTGGTTGAAATATATGAAAAACATACAGCATTATTCATATATGTAGTTGGAAAGTGAAGGGTATTTTAGTAACCTTTACAGATAATTTGTGGATATTTTTCTTTGATGCAATATCCCAACTCTACAAGTGATGCTTTATTAATAAACAAACAAACAACAACAACACAAAAAACAACAGTTGGAGGGTGGTAGCTGAAATCATTTCAAGGAACTTTTCACACTCAGTTACATTCTAAACATGGTCTTTATTCATGTATGATCTTGTAAATGATCATGCATTTGGTCATTTAAAAAATACTGATTTACTGAGTTATGTGGATCTTCCAGAGGCTGACAGATTTTAATTATAAAATGGAAGAAAATTGCATTTGTTAAATATCACACTGTTCTCATCAGGAAAGTCTTTATAAAAGTACTGGGATGCTATTACTGTCTGGATGGCAGATACATTTTTTCCAGAATTTGAATTTTTCCTTAAAAGCTGTCGGTTGTTTTCTTTGAAATAACAGATTCACTAGCTCTACTAAGTACCCTAGTCTAACAATTATGTTTTCAATAATTCTTTCAAGTGAGAATCATGTTAAATGAGATAAAAGGAGCCAGTTAGTCTTGCAACTCAAAAAATTGCATAACTTCTTTTCTTTGAAATAACCACATATGCTTCAGTATGTAGTAGACTTGTTTTCTATAAACTTCACAGAAGACAATAAACAGATGTGTAACCAAAGGTTGTCAATAAAATGGACAATTATTACAGTTTCAAATACACTGCTGCTGCTGCTGCTAGGTCACTTCAGTCGTGTCCGACTCTGTGTGACCCCATAGACAGCAGCCCACCAGGCTTCCCGTCCCTGGAATTCTCCAGGCAAGAACATTGGAGTGGGTTGCCATTTCCTTCTCCAATGCATGAAAGTGAAAAGTGAAACTGAAGTTGCTCAGTCGTGTCCGACTCTAGCGACCCCATGGACTGCAGCCTACCAGGCTCCTCCGTCCATGGGATTTTCTAGGCAAGAGTACTGGAATGGGGTGCCATTGCCTTCTCCGTTCAAATACACAGATATTCTTAAATACAATTAGAAAATTTCCCTGCAAGTGAGTGGCTTTGAAAAACACAATTACCAGTGCAGTCTGGTGCCATATCTTGACTCAAACTAAGACACCAGTAGTTTTTTTCTTTACCCAGAATTTATTTTACATCATTAATACATATTTTAACACAATGAGAAAGCTAAATAATGTCTTCAAATTACTATGGAACCAGTTTTGAGCTTGAGAACCATCAGAAAGGATATCAGACATCCCAGGGGTCTGTGGACAGTGCTCTAAGAACACTATAGTATGTCTGGATCCCCTTAGAATCAGGGCAGAGATAACATTTACAGTGAAGTTGGGCCCACAGATGTGATGACATCTCCACCAAGAGTTCTCTGGGCATCTAGGAACATCAGTCCTTTCCTGTTTCAGGACCTTTTCCTCCTCTCCACTCAAACCTCCACACTTCAACTGCCACCAAATGAATAAATACAACAGAGAACATCTAAATAAAATACTTTTCCAGATTATTGGAGTGGGTGGGTAAACTGCAATAGATGACAACTTTTTTTTTTTTTTTTAGAACAAGTGAATGCTCTTATGAGTAGATATTCAGATGAAGCTGAATTGAGTGATTGAGTGTACTAGTCTCAGCTCTCTGGAAGTGGTGGACCTCAGGCTATATGCTTTAAAACTTAACACAGGTGTCATCGACTCTGTTTCAAAGAGCTATCTTTAAAAGGACATTGCTACTGACAATTATTGCCAGTTCCAGTATTCCAGGTACCCAGGCCAGGACAGTACAGTTGGGGGTTGCAATGAAAACATATCAAGTAATCCTGCTGTCTTGTTGAGGACTGACTCATTCATTTAAGGTAGAAACGAAGTGTTCTTCAGCCATTAAAACCCGAATCTCAGTCTTTTCTTATTTTCAAAAGACTATTAAAACTACATATTTGCGCTTCTGCTTAGTCCTGTCTGACTCTTTGAGACCTACGGATTTTTTGTATCCTGCCAGGCTTCTTTGCCCATGGGATTTCCCAGGCAAAAATACTGGAGTGGCTTGCTGGTTCCTCCTCCAGACGATCTTCCCGACCCAGGGATTGACCCCACATCTCCTGCATCTCCTGAAATGGCAGACAGATTTTTTTTTACCACTGAGGCACTTGGGAAGCCCAGAACTACATATTTCCTAGACATAAATTAGAAATACAAATTACCTTCCATGTTCCTTGAGAACTGTGGGATTAACGTGAGCTTCAGCAGAAGACCAAAAACTTTTATATTCATAGCTCCAAATATATACAACATGCCACCTTTGTTGACTTTTGATATAAGATTTGGGTCAATAACTGTCCAAAAAGATGACCTCACTTCAAAAATTTGGAACATGAGGAAGGGCAGGTGAATAAAAGAATTTGAGAAGTTCAGATCATCAGTGGTAAAAATTTTGCTTTTGCCTCGTACTTGGAAATGATGACAAGAGATGAATATAGGTAAAGAACCATTAGCAAATTAATATATATATTGTGGTTTTTATTATTCATTGTTTAAAGAATGTTGTTTTTGTTTGACTAGTTTAGAAAAGGTGTTTGCCAAGGAGTGAAATTTTAATATTTTTTGTAGGTCAAGATCCTTAAACTAGTAAGAAGCTTTTATTTAAAATATTTAGCCTTGAAATAAAAAGCAATCAAACACACAGTATTGATAATCATGACTTTCATGGGTTTTGTCACATAGGCGATGATTACTGGGTGAAAGGAAATTTGTACTCGGGCAAACTTCTTGTAACATTAAAGTCATTGAGAAGACCATCTGATCTATTATCTCATTACTATCCTCCAATCAGTACAGGAGTTGGTTAAGCATCAGAGCAAGTTGTCAAGGGAAAGATCAGTGCTTAACAGTCCACAGAAACTGCATTTCAGATTTATTTCATAAAACAACTAAGTAATTGGTTAACTAGCAAAGAACATTTCAGGTCTAAGGTCTCTATTCTGCTTTGGGCTTTTCTAAAGACATTGGATTTTTTTTTCTGTTTTCAATTTATTGCTGTATCCTTGTTTTCCTACTTGGAAAATAATTATAAATTCAAAATATTTTTCCTTGAGGAAAAATGAGATTCTAAATGGATTTGTACTGAAATCAGTTAACATTGGTATAAAAGCATTGCTGAAGGTATTATGATTCAGTCTTCTAAAGATTTTGGACAGTCTTGTTCTCCACTGTTTCTAAGGAATTATGGAAAGAATGAGAATAAATGGCAGAGAGAAATGGGACAAACACCGTGTGGTACTAGACTGTATAGCATAGGACATGGATTCTGCTGTCATTTCTGTCAGAAGAACATAGTGACCATATGTGGATTTTAGAAAAATAACAGGCAAATGATTTCCCATTGATCTGATTTTTTAACCTCTAATTAACTACTTCCTATGATTCAGAAATAACCTGCATGAGCTCCATTGTATGAAGCAGTATCTCTGATTCTTCTATAGTGCATTTGAAGAGAACTAAAGAGGACATGTTCCCCCATGTCCTAATTCAGCAGCCTAGCTTCATCTAAACCCCTAATGACCATTCATTCGTGATCACCATTCTCTGGTACCTTTTATCTCTGTCCCCGCTGTCCCTTCACCTTCAGTGTGACCTCTTTCTCCACTGCATCATGGTCATATATGGTAACTGCAGCCTTGAAGGTGTTTCCACCAGTCAGCCACACAGAGAATAAGGAAAAGAGCTTATCTTTGCAAATCCCTTAGCTCCCTAGCTCTTTTCATCACTTTAACCTTCCTTCTTGGTGTGTCACAGGAGAGAGGGAGGCAGAAGACAAAGTATCAATTCAACTTGATCTTAGAATGATGGAGAAGGAGGTAGTCCTCTTAATATTATTATACCCCAGAAGAGCCAAGCATTGCAAAATCCTCAACTGTCAGGATCAGTGTGGCACTTTCCACACCTCTACCCAGGTCTCTTTCATTCTCCGACTTTAATTTTCTGTCTGTCTTGAAGTGAAAGCCAGAAGAGATTAAACAGGTCATAAGCACCCACTATGTTTCACATAAGTCAGCTTATTTAATTCTCACAACAATCCTAGAAGATAGTTGCTATTATTCTGTTTAATAACAAAATGGTGGCTCAGAGAAGGTAGGTTATGTTCCAAGATTTAATTCCTAGTAATTCTGTCTGAATCCAAATTTTATTTTCATTCTTATTTATACATCATGCTATTTTTCAACTATTATATTTCCTCATTTCTCAATTGCTTTTCAGTGCAGAACTTTCTTTTATTCCCTGATAAGTGACATTGTTCTTGGCCCTGCTTTCCATATTCATGACCAGTAGTGACCTTCCCAGCTGTGTGAGACAATGAAAAGCTTTCTCTTATGGGATTTCCCAGGAGAAAAATCACAAATGGTCCTGTGCACAGAGGCTACCTCCAAATGATCCACAGTTAGCGTAATAGCAGATGAAATGATCTGGTAGAGGCTTCCAAAGTGGGCGCCACTTAAAATTATTTTTAAAAATATTATCCTAAATTTTTAAATGGTCTCAAGGTCTTGCTTTTTAACATGAAGTCAATGACATTTAACTGTTTGATAAGGATTTCTCACCACAGCTAAAGTCTATTTTAAACCAACTAGTATTTGCCAATAAAGAAATGTATAAAGTCCCAATAAAAGCTAACAATTTAAAACAGAATAATTCAGTGAAATTAACCATGTAAATGTTCAATGAAGCAAATGATTAAAAAAGGAATGGATAAAAAATAAATATTAAAATGTATAAAATTACATTTTGTCTTTTTTGGTACCACTTCTAGGTCATCATTAATTTGTAGTGGCTCGAAAGTACAAAACCGACCTTATCAATCACCAGGTGTAGAAATAAAGTAGATGTCATTTTTTAGTTTAAAAATAACTAAACAGATCCTTTTTTCACTTAAAAAACCTTAATGCATTTTTTAAAAAAGTATTTTTCTCTTAATTATCACAAAAAGGGGTTACTTTTTTGGTTCAGGCTAATATTAAGCCTTTGCTTGCTGTGACATCAGACATGGCAGTGCAGCCAGAACCAAAACATTTTTGTAGTTGAGAGTCTAACTATCTTATTGAATGAAGGCAATATTTGGATGTCTATCAAATAATTATATCTATAAATGGAAATTATAAAAATGCTCTCAGAGATCTCTTAGTTTACTGAACTCCTTAACCTTCCAGACCAATTTTATCATTAAGCAGTTGTGACAGGAAGCCAGTTTAGGTAGTATCATCCCCATTTTATAAGAGAGGAAACTCAGGATCAAAAAAGTTGAGTGATTTTCCTAATTCCTCGATTAAAGATTTTGAAGGAACTGAAATTGAGATCCAGATGGATTGACTTCAAAGCCCAAATGTTTTTATTGAGACTGCAACACTTTCCATGAGTTGAATTAAACAAAACCAAATTAAGCCAGTAGCTAAGCCAGTAGCTAAAAGACAAAATAAGTATAAAATATTTGCAAGCATGTCTTTTTTACATCACTAAGCAGCTACCAGGTACCAAACCACTCCCAGCATGCACTGTGCAGGCAGGTGAGTAAGATACTGCATGTGCCCTTTGGCTGTAGGCATGTCAGAAGCTATGGAAACCACAGTCAAATAAATGATTGTCATGAGAGCAGCAGGAACACACCAGGGCCACACAGTGAGGAAGTAAAAAGCCTTACCTTCAGGAATCCACCTAGCCTAGGAAAAAAGCACTTTCTCTCTTCCAGTGTGTTTCCCAATCAATCAACTATTAATACTTAACACAGATTGAAACCATCACTGCTTTGTTGTAGATACCAACATTTGTGAGCATGAAGCTGGAAACAGAACCCAAATCTCTGGAGTCCAAGTAAGTATTTTGCTTGGATCACCTGTGGATATAATCACAATGAGCTAATCATGTTTTCATATCCCTCTTGATTTATCTTACTTTCAGTGCAGTCAGGAGGCAAACTGGTCACTGAGGGCCTTACATGGGATTTTATACTTCTTCCTGCAAAAGCAATGAGTCTGTGAAGACAAGCTAGAGTAGGAACCACAAGACTTCTAAAGTGTTGTTACTCATCATGTCCAACTCTTTGTGACCCTATGGACTATACAGCCTGCCTCTGTCCATGGAATTCTCCAGGCAAGAATACTGTAGTGGGTTGCCATTCCCTTCTCCAGGGTATCTTTCTGACCCAGAAATAGAACCTGGGTCTCCTGCATTGCAGGAAGATTCTTTACCATCTGAATCACCAGTACTTCTTCCTGCAAAAGCAATGAGGAGTCTGTGAAGACACCATATAATAGGAAACCCAAAACTTCATCTAACTCCATTCTTATTTCAAAACATTGGGTTGGTTCTAAAACACATGAAACTCATGGAAGGAGAGATCCATTCTTTCTTTTTTGTAATGTTTTTGTGTGTGGTAAAAAACATACTATTTTAACCATATTTAACTGTACATTTGAGTGGTACTAAGTACTTTCACATTGTTGTGAAAACTATCAGTCATCTCCTAAATTTTTCACCTTCCTAGACTGAAACTCCATCCCATTAAACACGAAGCCCCCATTCCTTGTTCCCACCCTACCCTGGCCCCTGATATCTACCAGGGTACTTTCTGACTATGAATTTGACTAATCTAGGTACATCATATACGTGTTTCTCTGCAGCTGCTGTATTAAGGTTAACTTAATATACGTCCTACAAACAGATTGCACTTTCTCCCCCCCACCAACTCCCCGTGCTAAACAGTAGGTTCTCATTAGTTATCTATTGTATACATAGTAGTGTAAGTAAGAAAGAGAAAGACCCACGTTTTCTTCATGGTGCTACCATAGGGTACCAATCCTGTTGCTATTCTAAGAGTCCTTACTTCCTAGTTACCACCCTGGAGGGGCCTTTGATCTCCTTGATGATAGTCAGGAGCAAGAATGTACTCCACAATGCCAGCTGACACAGTCCTCAATTGTAAAAATCTGTCATCCACTCTCCCATAAAGCAGTGTCACCTGAACAAATGGGGTGATGTAGACGCGCACTTAGTTTATTCACCCTGGTAATATCTCTGACAGTGTAAGATAGGGCAGGCTGCTACTGTTCCTAAGGCTCTCTCAAACATGTAGGATGCTGATAAGCTTTTTAATTTATGACCCAAGGTGTAGCCTATGTGCACCAACACTTTATCTTTTACTTAAGTCTTCTAAAGCTGTACCATAAGCCTTCCTCCAGGTGAAGTTCACCAAACAATGCATCATTCCTTCTCCGACAACTATTTCTTTCATTTGCTGAGTAGTAAGAAGATCCTCTGTTCTTGGTTGAATTGCCTCTGCATTCTGGCTTTTATTTTTTCTCTTTTGACAGAGCCATATGCTTTACTCATCTTTTTAGCATCTTGCTTATATCTTACTAACCAAAGCCACTTCTTCTAAACTCATTTGGTATATTCTTTTTTTTTTCTTCTTAAATTGGAGTATAATTGCTTTACAATACTGTGTTAATTTCTGTTGTATAACAGTGTGAATCAGCTACAAGTATATATGTATTCATTTAGTATATTCTATATCAACTTACATTCTATACAGAATTTTTCCCAGCATACATATGTATGTATATAGCTGGCAATTTGCCAACAGTTGTATCCTCCAAATATCCTATTTCACTATAAACAGCACCTCTTCTCCTAATTGTTACCTCTCATAACTTGGAATCTCAAGTCCCTTGAAGTAGAACCAGTGATTAATTTTTTGCCAATTGGTCTAGGTCAGCAAATCAGTGTTTCCTTGATCATATCAAAGTCTCTCGGTACAGGGCTCTGAGATCAGTAGCTCCTAAAAGCCGTGCAGCAGGAACAATCACTGTAATCTTGGTTAAAACCCAAGGCTTTGAATTTTTAAGAAGGTTTTTAACTCAGATTACACTGGAATGATTCGCTTTGATGGAAAGAAGAAGGTACTCTGGCACATGCAAAACCACCAATGAGATGGGTGGAGTATCCTAAATTCCTTCACATCATTTATCACACTTAACTATATTTTTTGAATCTCATAATTTGGTAAGAGAGGGTCTGTCTCTTATTTTTACTACTTTACCAAATAATTTTTTTCCCCAACATATGTTAGGGCCTTAATTTGCATTGGTAATGACTGGATTTCACTAACAGAAAATAATAGGCTGAAAGGGAGCTTTGTACGTTCACAATGTGGCACAGTGGAAAAGAATGCGCCTGCCAATGCAAGAGATAAAGGAGACACTGGTTGAATCCCTGGATTAGGAAGACACTCTGGAGTAGGAAATGGCAAGCCACTCCAGTATTCTTGCTTGGAAAATACCATGGACAGAGGAACCTGGTGGGCTATAGTCCATAGGGTCGCAAAGAGTTGGGCATGACAAAGTGGCTGAGCACAAGCACGCAAGCTTATAGTTACAGGATCAAAAAGACAGCAAATAAAATGACTGCCCTGTTTTCTATCTACTCAGTCAGGAAGATCTGAAATGATAAAATGAGTAGCATGTCCATGACCTTCAGAGCTACCACTGTGGCTGCACATTAGGCAGTACATCTAATTGAAGTTGCTTATCAAATAATTGTTGCTGATAAATATTGACTGAATAAATGAAGAAGGCAGGCAATTTTTTGAGCCAAGTGTTCTCTCAGTCACATCTACGTGTCTTTTCAGAGGCTGAAAGCATAAACCTGGCTTCACATTAAAGTTACGCGGTTTTTAGGAGCTATTGATTTCAGTGCCCTGTACCCAGACACTTTGATAAGATGGAGGAAACACTGATTCACTGACTTAGATTTGATTGACAACAAATTAATCACTGGTTCTACTTCAAGGGACTTGAGATTCCAAGTTATGAGAGGTAACAATTAGGAGAAGAGGAGCTCATATTTTAGGAAAATAGGATATCTGGAAAGACACATACAACTCTTGGCAAATCACCAGGTATATACATACATACGTATGCTAGGAAAAATTCTGCATATAATGCAAGTCAATATAGAATATACTAAATGAATACATATATACTTATAGCTGATTCACACTGTGGTACAACAGAAATTAACACAGTATTGTAAAGCAATTACACTCCAATTTAAGAAGAAAAAAAAAGAATATACCAAATGAGTTTAGAAGAAGTGGCTTTGGTTAGTAGGATATAAGCAAGATGCTAAAAAGAAGAGTAAAGCATATGGCTCTGTCAAAAGGAGAGAAAATAAAAGCCAGAATGCAGAGGCGAATATTCAACCAAGAACAGAGGATCTTCTTACTACTCAGCAAATGAAAGAAATAGTTGTCGGAGAAGGAATGATGCATTGTTTGGTGAACTTCACCTGGAGGAAGGCTTATGATGGAGCTTTAGAAGACTTAAGCAGAAGATAAAGTGTTGGTGCACATAGGCTACACCTTGGGTCATAAATTAAAAAGCTTATCAGCATCCTACATGTTTGAGAGAGCCTTAGGAACAGTAGCAGCCTGCCCTATCTTACACTGTTAGAGATATTACCAGGGTGAATAAACTAAGTGCGCGTCTACATCACCCCATTTGTTCAGGTGACACTGCTTTATGGGAGAGTGGATGACAGATTTTGGCGATTGAGGACTGTGTCAGCTGGCATTGTGGAGTACATTCTTGCTCCTGACTATCATCAAGGAGGTCAAAGGCCCCTCCAGGGTGGTAACTAGGAAGTAAGGACTCTTAGAATAGCAACAAGATCGGTAACCTATGGTAGCACAGTGACAAAAGAGCCAGTCGTTCTCTTTCTGACTCACTCACACTACTATGTATACAATTGATAATTCACAAGAACCTACTGAATAGCACAGCCCTCTTTCTTGAACGTTTCCTCCAGCAGTGATTTTTACACTGGTTATAGCATGAGAACTGAAAGTACATCACAACTCTGATTGGGTGAGCAGCATAATTCTGACTGCAACATTGCTCTGTAAAGTCCCATTAGGAGGTTTCCAGTTTTATTTTCAGGTTGTCTTCTACGTTTATATTTATTATTACTAGTTATTGTGTCTGAGTTTGATGTCCTCACCAGTCCACGGCATAGTACACTCTACTATGTAGGTGCTCCTGGCAGATCCTGGGTGGAAGACCTAGAACTGATCTTCACACTAATGTTCACCAGCAGAGCTCCTAACACAGAAATTCTTCCCTTTCCAAAACCCTATCCCCAGCTGTTAAGGCATCTGTGGAACAAATCAAAGTATCTTCTGTTTTTAATATTAATTTATTTATTTGGCTGTGCTAATCTTAGTTACATCACACAGGATCTTTGATCCTCATTGTGGCACGTGGGATCTTTGGTTGTGGCACGTGAATTCTTAGTTGTGACATGTGGGATCTGCTTCCCTGGTCAGGGGTGGAACCCAGGCCTCCTGCATTAGGAGCATGGGGCTTAGCCACTGGATCACCAGAGAAGTCCCACAAAGTATCTTCTTAATTCAAAAGCCAGGCCTTCTCAGAAAAAGCTGAAGGAATTAAAGGAAGATGGACAACTCTGGTTCTCCATCCCGTCAGAGCCGTGCGTGGGCAGTGGAGTGTCCAGGTGGCCTTTCGTGGCTCAGGACCCTCCAATCAAACCAGGTGTGTTTCCCATCCTCCCTTCCTTTTTCATGTGGACAAGATTAACTGAATGAAAGGACTGAATGGAGAAAACGTACCTAAAATGAGGATCTAGAACAGAAAAACAGGTCAACATGGCAGGAGTATATGAATGAGGAAAGACATTTCACCTGTTTACCTTAGTGGTGAAGTGACTGAAGGCAGACAGTGCAGGATTGAGTCTTGGGGCATTTTTGTAGCTGCTTTCTCTTCTCTGTCTTGGTTAACCATCTCCCTACATTTGTAGTTCAGAAGAGCCCCCCAAGAACAACTCAATCTGAAGGATTCTTCCCTAGACATGACTCTATCTCTATATTATCTGTCCCTCAGTTCCCTCCTAAAAGCGATAAGGGAAAAGTGCTCAGTAGCTTGCTGCTAAGCTGCTGCTAAGTCACTTCAGGTCATGTCTGACTCTGTGCGACCCCATAGACGGCAGCCATCCAGGCTCCCCCATCCCTGGGATTCTTCAGGCAAGAACACTGGAGTGGGTTGCCATTTCCTTCTCCAGTGCATGAAAGTGAAAAGTGAAAGTGAAGTCGCTCAGTCATGTCCGACTCTTAGCAACCCCATGGACTGCAGCCCACCAGGCTCCTTGGCCCATGGGATTTTCCAGGCAAGAGTACTGGAGTGGGGTGCCATCGCCTTCTAGCTTGATCATGTCCAAATCTTTGCAACCCTGAAAACTGTAGCCTGCTAGGTGTCTCTGTCTAAGGGATTTCCCAGGCAAGAGTACTGGAGTACCAGTACTCTTGCCTGGGAAAGTAGAGTAGAATTTCCTACTCTAGGGGATCTTCCTGACCCAGGGATCAAACCTGTGTCTTGTGCATTGAGGCTTTACCACTGAGCCATGGGGGAAGCCCCAAATGAACAAGATATGGCACTAAAAACTATTCATTTCTACTTAAGCATTAAATATGTTATTTCCCCTGGTGGCTCAGACAGTAAAGAATCTGCCTGCCATGCGGAAGATCTGGGTTCCATCTCTGGGTTGGGAAGATCCACTGGAGAAGAGAATGACAACCCACTCCAGTATTCTTGCCTGGGGAACTCCCATGAACAGAGTAGCCTGAAGGGGTGCAATCCATGGGGGGTCCCAAAGAGTCAGACACGACTGAGCAACTAAGTACATGTCATTTCCCAGCATGCTTTGGATAGACTCCCTTTTAGGAATCTATGTCTGAGTCTTTGAATAAGTCTATTTAGGACCCCAAGGGAATTTTCCTTCATTATATGAAATTAAATTCTGACTCTCTGAAGACTTATAGCCCCCACTTGTGTGTGTGTGTGTGTATGTATGTGTGTTTGTGTATGTGTGATTATTGGTTTTTCACTAGAAGAAATTTATGAAAATATAATAGACTATTAGTGGTAGAAGGGACTATAGAGATTTTTATTCTGAGGTTTATTAAATTCATTTTGGTTTATTAAATTCATTTTGGCAAAGGACCCTTACCTAAAATTGAATCTTACAGATAAATATATAAAATGATGCCATCCTGGCTGGTTGAAGAGAAAAGTAAGTTCTGGTTTCTTGGTCTTTCTTTCAACCTATTACCCTACCTTCCATCAAGTTATCCTTAAAGCTTGTCCCTGGAATTGTACCAGTTCCCGGAAAGATATTGTAAGCAGTATAAACCTAGTGGATGCCTCCTCATTTTATGAAAGAAGAAGCTGAGATTCAAAGCAGAAGAGGCCCTTGCCTAAGTCCTCATACACAGTTAGCTGTGATTCACATACTGGATTCCAAGTGCAGTTCACTTGTATTGGCATGACATCATCTTTCAATTAGCTGTGATCATTGCCTCACAGTATATTTAATAGCATCCCGAAGGAAGCAAGATGAACACATTTCCAAATCAGCAAGGGTTGCTGTGAATAAGAAGAAAGTTCATGGGAAACTTATGGGAGGTGTCTATCTTTATACTCTCCTCTTGCTATCACTTTCTCTGTCTCCGGGGGTCCATTTCCCACTGGTGATCCCTTGGCATGAGCAAAAATCAAATATGTTTAATTTAGATTTTCTTCAGGCTCCTTAACTTGCAATCGGCACATCTTTGTATGCTTACCTCTCCAGCTGTTCTCTGTGTGAAACCAAACTAACCAAGACTGCTGAAAATGCAGAGCCACTTAGTGTCAAGGTATTTCCCTAACGGCTTCAATATTCTTAAAGCGACTAATTTAATTGGAGTTGTAAGGCATCAGATAGTAATGATATCCTTTGGCTGTATGCTTAGTGGGTTATATACCTATAATTAAACCTATAATGAAAAGGAAAGTGGAAGTATATTTGGGAAGCAAATCCACTGAATTTCTGTGCAGCAGATAAAAATGTGGCAGCTTCTGTAATGCCTTAACTTTGGTCTTATCCTCAGAGACTCATGAGTCTGGTTGTAGGGTGTAGACATTAGATTAATATTGGCATTGGAAATTCTTGTTAAATTCTAAATTCACACAGTGTTTCTCTAACTGAGGACCCAATTCCTTAGTCACCTGTCTTGGAAAGCTGTGATTGTAATGTGGGCTGCTAACTTTATTTACTGTGATTAATTATTTTTGTATCCTAGACTTATCCCGGCTATATTCTGGGTTCCTTTCTGCTATCCCCATTTTCCTTGAGCTGGCAGTAATTTGCCATGGGATTTTGTACCTCTTTTGACTGTTTCTAAGAATGTTTATGTAGCACACGTTCTTGGAAGACAGAGGTATTATCTTCTTTCAGGCCTGAGGACATTATTATAATGATAATGCCTTCCTTAGGGAAAATGTTGGATGGGGCTGCTTGCAACCTCCATCAAAGATTGAGTGTTTTCTAATCTCAGGGCTCCTCGGCTATAGCACAAACCTACTATATGTGCAGCATCCCCCAGCCCAGCTCTGCATGACCCCCACTCATCCTCCCTATGGAACTGAGGGTCAAAAGCAACCGGTGAAAACATGAAACTCATGCTGCTTCCTGTGCTGTCAGTAGCAGAGTCCTTTGCCTCTGATCTAGGAATCTCTGATCTTTGAGCATCTATGAAACTAGCAAGTTAATCTGTAAATCTCAGACTGGTAAATCTCAAACTCTCCACAGTTAGTGACACTTGGTTTCTACTTTCTGGAAATGTAAATATAAATTACGAATAATTGCTACACAATTTTCACCCCAGATTTCTTCCCCTGTCTCAGGGGTTCAGCCTGTATTTCTGGTATCTTTCCCACTGGGTTACTTCTCTAAGTGTGGCTCCCTCTCTATGTTCACAATGAAATATAAAATTCCTGCAGGCCTATTTCAACTTATATGTCAATTCTAACTATTTGAAAGTGACAGCCTGAATCTGATGACAGAAAGATTCAGAAGTTATGTTTAAGCTCATGATAGAAGGATTGCATGATCCTTAGGACTAGGAAGAAGAAATGGTCTAGATACTTGAAGCCTAAAACTTTTATGTCAAGACTGGTTTTAGGCTGCCCAATGCTGAATGACATGGAAAATTGGTGAAAAGAGCAGTACGTGCACATAACATGGACTGAGTGAGTGAGTGAAAGTCATTCAGTTGTGTCCGACTCCTTGCGACCCCATGGACTATATAGTCCATGAAATTCCCCAGGTCAGAATATTGGAGTGGGTAGCCTTTCCCTTCTCCAGCAGATCTTCCCAACCCAGGGGTCGAACCCAGGTCTCCTGCATTGCAGGGGTATTCTTTTACCAGCTAAGCCACAGGGAAGCCCAAGAATACTGGAGTGGGTAGCCTTTCCCTTTTCCAGGGGATCTTCCAGACCCAGGAACTGAACTGGGGTCTCCTGCATAGTAGGTGGATTCTTTACCAATTGAGCTATGAGGGAAGCCCAGAGCTACTTATAATCATGGCAAAGCCACTGTCCATCCAAATAGGTAACTACTATGGCTATTTACAGAGGATAAATATGCTGAGTTCTCTATAATCCTTTCCCTGACTCCTCCATGACCAAGCGATTAAAATCCTTCTGACTAGTTTTAAGACTGGAATACAACAGGATATTATGATAGTTAGGTGATCAAGTTCTGTCTCAGTTGTATTATTTTAAAAACACTTCTTGGCTATGTTTTACATGTTCTGTTGAAGAAAACTTTTGGAATAAAACCCTCAAGTTCCACAATCTTGTGTGGCATCAGTGATGCCATCCAGCCATCTCATCCTGTGACACCCTATTACATATTGTGTAATATATAGCAACAATTTGAAAGGAACTACTTTATGGGATTTTCCATTTTGCATTTTAAACTATCCAGAATTCAGTTTTGGACTGGGACTTAGTAGGATTCTAACTTTTATTTTGTATTTCCAAATAGCTACTTTTTCAAATATTACTTATGAAATCTCCTGTTGTTAAGCTAGTTTTATTTTCCTTACTGATTTCTTTCTAATTTTTATTTTTTTATGTTTACACATCTCTAAGAGTTTATGCAGCATTTACAGTTATTACAAAATATTGGCTATTTTCCCTGCATCATACAATACATGCTTGCAGCCTGCCTTACACCTGATCGTTTATGGCTCTCACTCTCCCACTCCCGTAATGCCCCCTCCACTGGCAACCGCTAGTTTGTGCTCTATATCTGTGAGCCTAGTTTTGGTTATATTCACTAGTTTGCTGCATTTGTTTTAGATTTCACATATGAGTGATATGATACAATATTTGTCTTTCTCCGTCTGACTTGTTTCACTTCGCGTAATACTCTCCAAGTCCATCCATGTTGCTGCAAGTGACAAAGTAGTATTTGTTTTTATGGACGAATAGTTAATTCCATTTTATGTGTGTATGTGTGTGTTTGTGTGTCTGTGTGTGCCACATCTTTTTATTCATTCATCTTTTGGACACTTGGGTTGCTTCCATATCTTGGCTATTGTAAATACTGCTAATAAATTGAGGAGCATATATATCTTTTTGAATTAGTGTATTTTTTTTCAGATATACACCCAGGAGTGGAATTGGTTGGGTCATTTGGTAGTTCTTTTTATTTATTTTTTAGAAACTTTCATACTGTTTTCCCAGTGGCTGCACTTTGCACTTCCACCAGCAAAGGACAAGGTTTCCCTCTCCCCTTTTTATTTTATCCTTGGCAGTGTTTGTTATTTGTGTTCTTTTTGATGATAGCCATTCTGATAGGTGTAAGGTGATGCCTCACTGTGATTTTGATTTGCATTTCCCTGATGATCAACAATGTTGAACATCTTTCTTTACTGGTATTTAAGTGATCTCCTGACAAATATAAATTCAGTCTGATTCTGAATTCTCTATGTCATTCCATTGATCTATTTGACTATTTCTTAACTATTGATAATGTCACAAAATTACTAAAGATTTACAGGGTATTATGATAGTTAGGACATGAAGTTCTGCCTCAGTTGTATTACTTTAAAAACTGTTCTTGGCTATGTTTTATATGTTGTTTTTAGGAAAACTTTTGGAATAAGCCCCTAGAGTTCCACAATCTAGTGTCTTGTGCCCTGCAGAACCAGAACATCCCCATGATCAGGAAAATATAGCAGTTGCATTGGCCAGACCTGAGTTCCATTCTATGTGCTATGTGTGAGCACATATCCTGAGATCCAAGGAAAGAATTTTGGTAGATAAAGTGTAGTGTCAGGACGGAAGGGCAGGGAGAAATTAGCATTATGTTAATCAAAGGGTAGAAATGAATATAAAACATCAAAAAATATCAAGTCCCCACTACATTTTATGTACTTAAATGGTTTTTATGGCACTGGGAATCTGCCCAGGGTGTGATACTAAATGGCATACTTTCCTCCAAAAAGGAAGCTACGGTTACAAACAAGAAATGCCACATACTCATAATTAAATTTGTTTTTCAACAGTGCATTTACTGTAGTGACCTTCAAAGTTGTGTTTTAAAATCAAATTTCTATTCTTTCAATTTTTTACTTACTCAGAGCATTCCATTAGTTTACATTAAAAGAAAAGATTTAGAAAGATGGCTGTAAAGTTGGAAGAATCCTATTAAGTATAACCAGAGAGAATTAAATTGGAATTTCAAGGTCACAGGTCCTATTAATCTGTCTCCTGTACAATCAGCCTCACATCATCCTTACAGATGGGCACTCAGACCCTGCATCCTAAAGAACTGCTCCATGCAGGTTATGTTGAAGATCCTATGGCTTTTCCTGTCTCGGGCCTTCATACACACTCTTTCCAACACCTGGGAATTTCTCTGTCCTCTTCTTTCCCTTTATCTAGCTAACTGCAATGCATACACCAAATATTTTCTTGGTATTTTTAGTAATACCTGGATGGCTTAGAGTGATGTTCAAGATCTTCCAGAGTATGACTACCACCCATTTGTTTTTTTAGTCTACCTCTTAATAAACCACTCTAGTTACCTAAACACCCTCTCCCACTTATTATTTATACTTGTATCAGCTGCATATTTGGCCCCTTTCTATAGACATTCTCTCAGAAGTAATTTTTCTTTTTTTTTTTTTTCACTCTTTAATGGATTTTGCTTATCCTTAGTCACCTTCTGACTAGAATTACAGGGATATGAAACCATGTGTACTATTGGGGTGTGTGTGTGTGTTCAAAGTGTTTCTTCCAAGTACATTTTTGTTACTCCAGGGTAAGGACCAGACTTTATTCATTTGTGTACTTTCTTAGAACTTGGAGTGAGTGGTGATGGGCAGTTTCTCAAACTTTAGCCCTCATCAAAATCATCTGGAGGGCTTTTAAAACAAGCTTGTCAGAGATGGAACCAAAGGATTTTCATTTTAACATTTTGGTGATACAATGCTACCTACTCTGTAACCACACTTTGAAACCATCCTTCTATGACAGTGTTCTCAAATGTGGTTACAAATTAGAATCTCTGGGGAAAGTTAAAAAAAAAAAAAAAAGACTATGCCTGGGCTCCACCCTAGACGAAATAAAATCTCTGTGTGTGTTAGTTGCTCAGTCGTGTCCAACTCTTTGTGACCCCATGGACTATAGCCCTTCAGGCTCCTATGCCCATGGAATTCTCCAGGCAAGAATACTGGAGTGAGTAGTCATGCTCTTCTCCAGGGGATCTTCCAGACCCGGGGATCAAACCTGGGTCTCCCACATTGCAGGCAGATTCTTTACCATCTGAGCCACCAGGGAACTGAGGGTGGGACTTTTCTGATGGAAAAACAAAACAAAAGCGCAACTACTCTAGTGATTTTGTTATTGCTGTTCAGTTGCTCAGTCATGTCTCTTTGTAACCCCATGTACTGCAGCACGCCAGGCTTTCCTGTCCTTCACTATCTCCCAGGGCTTACTCAAACTCATGTCCA
The DNA here is from genome assembly GCF_000754665.1 of Bison bison bison. Taxonomy (NCBI): domain Eukaryota; kingdom Metazoa; phylum Chordata; class Mammalia; order Artiodactyla; family Bovidae; genus Bison; species Bison bison. The sequence goes on from NW_011495032.1 coordinate 432,619, forward strand.
CTGAGTCAGTGGTGCCATCCAACCATCTTGTCTTCTGTTGTCCCTTCTCCTCCTCCTTCTATCTTTCCAAGCAACAGAGTCTTTTCCACTGAGTCAGCTCTTTGCATCAGGTGGCCCAAGTATTGGAGCTTCAGCTTCACTATCAGTCCCTCCAATGAATATTCAGGACTGATTTCCTTTAGGATTGACTGGTTTGATCTCCTTGCAGTCCAAGGGACTCTCAAGAGTCTTTTCTAATACCACAGTTTAAAAGCATCAATTCTTTGGTGCTCAGCCTTCCTTATGGTCCAACTCTCACATCCATACATGACCACTGGAAAATCCATAGCTTTGACTATATGGACCTTTGTTGGCAAAGTAATGTCTCTGCTTTTTAATATGCTGTCTAGTTTTGTCATAGTTTGTCCCCCCACTGCCGCTCCCCCCTCTGCCAAGGAGCAAGCGTCTTTTAATTTCATGGCTGCAGCCACTATCTGCAGTGATTTTGAAGCCCAAGAAAATAAAGTCTGTCACTGTTTACATTGTTTCCATATCTATTTGCCATGAAGTGATGGGGCTGGATGCTATGTGATTTTAATTCTGTACAAATAGCAAGTGAGAATTGAAGTCTTGAATGAGAGAGAGCATGCTTATTGGGAGGCCAGGCTAAAACCTATGTCATAACCAAATTAGTAATTGGGACTTGGGGGCTGTGTCTCACACTTTAATGTGCCTGAAGTTAAGATGCAGATGGTAAATCCAGGGTGTGTGAGATGCTTCTAATCTAACAAGCTCCCAAATGATTATAATCCATGAACCACACTCTGATTAGCAATGAGTTCCATGAAGATGTCCATGAAGAAATCTGTTCAGGGAAAGAAAGTGATGAGAAAAGTAGGTGGGAGGATGAGATCAGGAAAGTGAAACAAGGCTGGATGACTCACAGTCAATAAAGCTTTAGGACTTCAAACATGGGGAGGAAGAGGAAGTGCTGCAGGATTTCTCTGCTCAGGAAATTACTTAAAAGCTATAAGTTTAAGTCTTTTCATGAATTTTTTAGAGAAAGCATCCAATCTTGACAAGATTGGCCCAGACTAAGTATGTAATTTCTACCTGATTGAGAAAGCAGACATGTGAGTAAAAAGCCAACGGAGCTTCCAGTGGTTCATCTTAACAGAGTCCCAGAGAGATTTTATTAAAGTCTGTGGGATTTCTCTGTCTTTTTATTTGCCTTAATTTGGAAGGTAATTTTCATTGCAAAATAACAAGATTTCACTTTATTCCCAGGAGCTGGCATTAAATTCATCCTATAGAGTATGTTTAGAGACCAAGATTGTAGGCAAAAATTATCTAAGCAGTAGTTGCACCAGGTTCATTTAATAATAAACATATACCCTGCACATATTTCAGCTTTCTTTGGTTGATTTTTACTTGCAAAACACACATCTGAAGGTATGTCATAGTGGATGTCTTGTTTATAGTGCTTTGTTGGACTTCATTCTCTATAAAAGTCAAGTATATTTTCTCTAAATAAGCTCTTCCCTGATTCATTTCCATGGAGAAGGGAACATTTGAAAGAAATTTAATTCTTTAGAATTTCTAAGAGGTCATGTTCAGAGTTGGGGGGTGGTGGCGAGGTTATATAGTCTTCAGGCTCAGCCTAAGTCCACTGTCCCTGTGGTGGTCACCACCCAAGAATATATTTCCACATCTTGGAACCTGTGAATACGATCTTATTTGGGGAAAAAAGGATACTTGCAGATACAATGTATTTAAGGATGGGCTTCCCCCATGGCTCAGTTGGTAAAGAAACTGCCTGACAATGCAGGAGACTCAAAACATATGGGTTCAATGCCCTTAGTCAGGAAGATCCCGTGTGGAAGGAAATGGCAACCCCCAATAGTATTCTTTCCTGGAAGACTCCATGGACAGAGGACCCTGGTGGGCTACAATCCGTGGAGCCGCAGAGTCAAACACAACTGAGGATGTGCACACACTCACACACGAGATAAGATTATCCTAGATTACCTGGATAGGTCCTAAATCCAATGCTAAGTGTCTCTATGACACAAAAGAGGAGAAGACACAGAGGTGACCAGGTGAAGGTGGAGGCAGACACTGGAGGGATGTAGTCCCAAGTTCAGAAACGCCTGAAGCCACCAAGTATTTTAGAGAGACTGTCCCCTAGAGCCAGTGGAGCATTCTGGCCCTGTGGACACCTTGATTTTTGGATTTCTGCTCTTCAGAACTTTGACAAACTAAGTTCCTGATTTTTTTAAGCCCTCCCATTTGTGGTGATTTGTTAGGAATGAGTGAAAGTCGCTCAGTTGTGTCTGACTCTTTGCAACCCCATGGAGAGTCCATGGAATTCTCCAGGCCAGAATACTGGAGTGGGTAGGCTTTCCCTTCTCCAGAGGATCTTCCCAACCCAGGTATCGAACCCAGGTCTCCCGCTTTGCAGGCAGATTCTTTACCAGCTGAGCCAGTTTGTTGGGGTAGCCCTAGAAAACAACTGCACTACCTAATAACCCAGGCTCAGGAAAGGAGGGAGGAGAAAAAGGAAAGCAAGTGCCCAGGGTCCTCAAAGGTCATTTTGTTTGAACTTTGCTTCAGTGCCTTTGTTGTGCCCTCCAACTGGTCTCTGCCAACAACGGGCTATCAGCAATCTTCAACAAGGCAGAGCTTTTCTGTTTATCCTGATCTTGAATCCAAATACAGATCAGTGAGACCTGAAGGAAGCTAAGGGAATTCTCTGTGGGTTGGTTGTGGGGAGTTGTGTGTTTGTGTGGTTTCAGCCAAAATCTTCAGGTTTAAAGAGACTTCTATGGACTAAATAAAATACTGAGATTTAAAAGAACATTCTCAGTGGGAGTCCCCATACACAAGCCCCTCTTGATGGTGAATGCTGTTACTTTTTCTCTCACAAAATAGGCAGCTAGAAAAATACTGAATCTCCCAGGGGAATCCATAGCCCTCCGGGTCTGTTTCCAGTAGTCTAGTCTATGTTATTAATGTCAAATAGCACCTCTTCTCACTGGTGTTCAGTATCACTATTGAATCATTAGTTTTTATATTTCCAATATTATTTGGCAATTAATGAAAAATTGATTCCTGTCTGGCCTGTTTTCCTTCCCTGACTATCCCTGACTGCAATTTAGACAAAGACCTGCCACTCTCTTAAACTGTGCTTTACATGAGCGTCTAGGTGTTTCTGTTCCTACTCGGGTTTCCAGGCAGGCAGCCGAACCAGATTGCAGATAAGCTACCTGAGTATAAATGGCTCACCTAATTATAATTTTTGATTCCTTGCTAAACTTCTATGTGGCTTCAGTAAAAATTATGTTCCCTTTTCGCAGCATGAAAGAGGCAGTTAAGGCAAGAAAAGTGCATTCAGAAGTTTGAAGAGTGCAAATGTCTGATGGGTTGAAAAATGAGATTAACTATTCACTGACTGGATTCCTTTCTCTGTCAAGGTCAATTCTTCTGGAAAAAGTTATGATGGGTCATGGCAGCAAAAAAGTGATAGTATCCTCTTGTTTCTTTTTTGCCTTTCTCCTCCAAGTTTATTCCATTGTCAAATGTAACTTCTTTTCATCAACCTGATACCTGGTATGGAATGGACACTTTTTGGTAACACTGTTCTTAAAGTATTCAGTTTACATAATTAGGGCTTCCCTGGTGGCTCAGAAGGTAGGTAAACAATCTGCCTACAATGCAGGATACCCAGGTTCTATCACTGCATCAGGAAGATCCCCTGGAAAAGGAAATGACAATTCACTGGAGTATTCTTGCCTCAAGAATTCCATGGACAGAGGAGCCTGGTGGGCTACAGTTGATGGGGTCACAAAGAGTCGGACATGACTGAGCTTGTATAATCACTCACTTATATAATTAAGTGTGGTTTTGTGATTATCTTTTACATCCCAAGGTAAGACATTTCATAGAACCTAATTATTTTTTTCCATTGAAAAGATGTTTCAGAGACATAAGCTATAGATCAAGATTCATTACAACAGCATCTCATTATTTTTAATGAGCAATTCCATTATTTCTGACTGTGCTGAGAGTGGGACTTAATTTTGTCTGCTTGTTAAAATTTGGTGGTCAGAAACATGAATTCTGGTGAAAGTCTGCATTACAGATTATAAAATGTAAAGACAATCTCATATATTTATCTATGCTTCACAAAACTACTTGATGTAGAAGGTGTGCTTCCTTTGAAGGGATAATTAGATGTGTTGTAATTCAGTGTTATTTACATGTCTTCGAAATTCCTCTGAAAAATGGGTAATTTTTAGTAAACATTCTCAGTACTTGAATCTACTGAACTAGCTAAAATTTTCAATTTCAGAAATGTTGGTCAAATCATCTGATAACTCTAAAGACTTGATCCCCATTTTCTTCCTGACTTTTAGGATGCATCTGTTGTTAAAATGTAGGTGGGTGATGAGTTTGTTCAAACATTTTTTGGAACATGATTGATGGAATGTAAAGAAAAGGGGGTCATGTATTTTTAGAGCAAAGAATGATTTTCAGAAAATAAAAAAAAGAGGAGAAAAAGAGAAAATAAAGTTTGCATACATTATTACAGATATGCATGGTTTCAGTTCAGTTCAGTTCAGTTCAGTCGCTCAGTCGTGTTCAACTCTTTGCCACCCCATGAATTGTAGCATGCCAGGCCTCCCTGTCCCTCACCAACTCCCGGAGTTCACTCAGACTCATGTCCATCGAGTCAGTGATGCCATCCAGCCATCTCATCCTCTGTCGTCCCCTTCTCCTCCTGCCCCCAATCCCTCCCAGCATCAGAGTCTTTTCCAATGAGTCAACTCTTCGCATGAGGTGGCCAAAGTACTGGAGTTTCAGCTTTAGCATCATTCCTTCCAAAGAAATCCCAGGGCTGATCTCCTTCAGAATGGACTGGTTGGATCTCCTTGCAGTCCAAGGGACTCTCAAGAGTTTTCTCCAACACCACAGTTCAAAAGCATCAATTCTTCAGCACTCAGCCTTCTTCACAGTCCAACTCTCACATCCATATATGACCACAGGAAAAACCATAGCCTTGACTAGACGAACCTTTGTTGGCAAAGTAATGTCTCTGCTTTTGAATATGCTACCTAGTTTGGTCATAACTTTCCTTCAAAGGAGTAAGCGTCTTTTAATTTCATGGCTGCAGTCACCATCTGTAGTCATTTTGGAGCCCAGGAAAATAAAGTCTGACACTGTTTCCACTGTTTCCCCATCTATTTCCGATGAAGTGATGGGACCAGATGCCATGATCTTCATTTTCTGAATGTTGAGCTTTAGGCCAACTTTTTCACTCTCCTCTTTCACCTTCATCAAGAGGCTTTTTAGTTCCTCTTCACTTTCTGCCATAAGGGTGGTGTCATCTGCATATCTGAGGTTATTGATATTTCTCCTGGCATGGAAGTAAACTCTTGTTTACTTCCAATACCAGCTGTCTTATTTTCAAAAGGAGGAAGAGACACCCAAACATAATTAAACACTTGTTATGTAGTGTTTTGCTTGATGAGAGGGATATATAGTAAGTAAGGCAAAATTTCTGTTGAAGACTGTAGAGTGTGCTTGTGTGTGTATGTGTGTGGTGGTGGGGTCAGGTACATAAAAGAACGGTGAGGAATGAGTAGATGAGAAAGTAGTGGTCAAACCAAGTTCAGAGAACAAAAACTAAAAAAAAAAAAAAAATCAAATATGTAAGCATCATTTTTATCTCCAAATCTTAGGGGTAGAGCATTGGAAAAAGGACTCTGCTTATGGAAGATCACAAACCTGGGCTCATAGGGCATCTGAAGAACATATAAACTTGGTGTTAGTAGGCTCCAAACCTAGAAGGTTCAAGTGTAGGTTCAATCTCTGACATTACTTTGCCAACAAAGGTCTGTCTAGTCAAGGCTATGGTTTTTCCTGTGGTCATGTATGGATGT
>NW_011495032.1:438639-440118 GCF_000754665.1 Bison bison bison
TGGGTGTTCTTTGGAAGGAATGATGCTAAAGCTGAAACTCCAGTACTTTGGCCACCTCATGCGAAGAGTTGACTCATTGGAAAAGACTCTGATGCTGGGAGGGATTGGGGGCAGGAGGAGAAGGGGACGACAGAGGATGAGATGGCTGGATGGCATCACTGACTCGATCGGGAGTTGGTGATGGACAGGGAGGCCTGGCATGCTGTGATTCATGGGGTCGCAAAGAGTTGGAAACGACTGAGCAACTGAACTGAACTAAACTGAAAAATGAATGGATTTTGTTAGCTTTAAACTCAATCTGGAATGGCCAGAAATAGGCATGTCCCCCCTTAATATGTTTTAAATGACAACCTTTTAGTGCACCCTTTTCAAAATAGTCATAATTTAGCTTGATAACCTAAAATTAAAATATTAGTCATTAGTTGGTATTATTTGAATTGTAATACTTGTTTAAACAAATCCAGCTTGTCAAAACTATATACTAATTATTTTCAATGTTTTTTTCTCTATAATTTAAAATCATAAGGTAGAAATAATTTTGTTCTTTATACCTAGTTTAAGAATAACCCATTGTGTGAAGGCAAGGTGTAATTATTATTCAACATATTTATTTTTGCCAATAACATGTAACTAAATTTGTTAGTTTCTTTGTGTGATACATGAGACCAACTCATTAAGCAATGCCTGGATCAGATATGTTAGCAACTGGAGCATTGTTTAAACTTGTTGGTGTTTTATAAATTCAAGTATAATTTATTCATATATGATCACTGTTGGCTTTACAACTCATGTGTGTATTTATCTCTAAACATTCTTTAAACTTTGTTGTGTGCAAGATATCAAACTAACTTCTGTAAGATGAATCAGGATTCCATTTCTTCCTATAATAAAGTTTCAATCATTAATATTCATATATACATATATGACTATACTTCAGTTCAGTTCACTTGTTCAGTTCTGTCCAACTCCTTGCGACTCCATGAATCACAGCACGCCAGTCCTCCCTGTCCATCACCAACTCCTGGAGTCCACCCAAACCCATGTCCCTTGAGTTGGTGATACCATCCAACCATCTCATCCTCTGTCATACCCATCTCCTCCTGCCCTCAATCTTTCCCAGCATCAAGGTCTTTTTAAATGAGTCAGCTCTTTGCATGAGGTGGCCAAAGTATTGGAGTTTCAGCTTCAACATCAGTCCTACCAATGAACAACCAGGCCTGATCTCCTTTAGGATGGACTGGTTGGATCTCCTTGCAGTCCAAGGGACTCTCAAGAGTCTTTTCCAACACCACAGTTCAAAAGCAGCAATTCTTCTGTGCTCAGCTTTCTTTATAGTTCAACTCTCACATCCATACGTGAGCACTGGAAAAACCATAGCCTTGACTAGATGGACCTTTGTTGACAAAGTAATGTCTCTGCTTTTTAATATGCTATCTAGGTTGGTCATAACTTTCCTTCCAAGGAGTAAGCATCTTTTAA
>NW_011495032.1:440218-450194 GCF_000754665.1 Bison bison bison
AAGCATCTTTTAATTTCATGGCTGCAATCACCATCTGCAGTGATTTTGGAGCCTAGAAAAATAAAGTCAGCCACTGTCTCCCCATCTATTTCCCATGAAGTGATGGGACTGGATGCCATGATCTTAGTTTTCTGAATGTTGAGATTTAAGCCAACTTTTTCACTCTCCTCTTTCACTTTCATCAAGAGACTCTTTAGTATTTCTTCACTTTCTGCCATAAGAGTGGTGTCATCTGCATATCTGAGGTTATTGATATTTCTCCTGGCAAGTAGAGAACTTATAAAAAGTAAAAATAAATAAAATTAAAAAATAAGATGATCAGACTTGTGTAACAAATATAAAAGGAAAAATTGAGCATCACTCTCCAAATGTGGGCTTCCCTGATGCTGCTGCTGCTAAGTCACATCAGTCGTGTCCAATTCTATGCCGCCCCATAGATGGCAACCCACCAGGCCTCCATCCCTGGGATTCTCCAGGCAAGAATACTGGAGTGGGTTGCTATTTCCTTCTCCAGTGCATGAAAGTTAAAAGTGAAAGTGAAGTTGCTCAGTCGTGTCCGACTCTTCGCCACCCCATGGACTGTAGCCTACCAGGCTTCTCGATCCACGGGATTACCCAGGCAAGAGTACTGGAGTGGGTTGCCATTGCTTTCTCTGCTTCCCTGATGGCTCAGATGGTAAAGAATCTGCCTTAATGCAGGAAACCAGGGTTTGATTCCTGGGTGGAGAAGATCTCATAGAGAAGGGAATGGATACCCATTCCCATATTCTTGCCTGGAGAATTCCATGGACAGAGGAGCTTGGTGGGCTATAGTCCATGGGGTCACATAGAGTCAGACACTACTAAGTGACTAGTACTTGGGGCTTCCCTGGTAGCTCAGTGGTAAAGAACCCACTTGACAATGCAGGAGACCTGGGTTTGATCCCTGGGTCAAGAAGATCCCCTGGAGAAGGGAATGGCAACCCACTCCAGTATTCTTAACTGGAGAATTCCATGGACAGCAGAGCCTGGAGGGAATACAGTCCATGGGGGCATGAAGAGCTGGACACAACTGAGCGACTAATACTTTTTCACTGTAATTGTATCTCATAATTTGTGCCGTGTATACCCTATGTTGGTACCTGCTATGGAGTGAAATTATTTTAACTTCTAGAAGGTCAACAAAGCCTGTTTGGTATCAGGCATATTGGACTGTCTCAGCCTACACAATACATATAACATGAGGATCTCGGAGTTCCTGTCAGATAAATAAATATGAGAAGGGACTATGGATAGTTTAAATTCCCTAGTAAATAAAAACTTAAAACACAAAATTCAAAAGTGAATGTTCCAATGAATTGTAAGAAGGCTGATGGAAGAATCCCCTCACCAGGGACTGTTGCCTGATCTCTGCAGTGGCTGTACATGTCCTGACATGTTAGGGATGATGCCTCACTTCTGACTTTTAAAAAAATCCCTATACCAAGCCAGGTAATGGGGTATGGTATCAGACCTAGCTATTTTGAAACTGTTTTCTGAGTTGGCCAAATATTTATAAATAGTTCAAAAATCAATCATCCAGGAGTGTGTCTATTGTTTCCTGAAGCAGTACTATCTTTATTAAATATAATCAATTTGGGAGCCGTAGTGGATTGAATTATATCACCCGAAATGATATGCTATAGTCATAACTTCTAGTACCTCTGAACGTGACCTTTCTTGGTAATAGGGATTTTTCAGATGCACTTAACTAAGAAGAAGATTATACTGGATTAAGGTGGGCCCTTAACTGGTATCCTTATAAAGATGGGAGATACACATCCAGAGGGAAAAAGGCCATGTGAAAACCAAAGAAGATATTGGAATAATGCAGCTATAAGCCAAGAAACACCAAGTATTGCCAGCAACCACCAGAAGCCAGGAAAGAAGCGTGAAACAGATTATCTGTCACAGCCTTCAGAAAGAACATTGCCCCACCGACACCTTGGTTTCTGACTTCTTGTCTCCAGATCTGTAAGAAGAGTTCTGTTCTTTAAATTCTCTCAGTTTTTGGTACCTTTTTACAGCAGGCTTAGAAAACAGGGGCACAAAGAAGTGGGGAAGGAAATGGTGACCCAAATTCAGTTTCTTGCCTGACCACTAACTCCAATAAATGGATACTGATGTTAAGAGATTTTATATCCAATGTGCTTGGTATTAACAGCCTGCTTATGTCAGCTTGGGGAACATATGATACTGTTTTCTATAAAAATCAGGCTTGCTCAGATCTTCTGGAAAGGGATACCCATGGGAATACTCTGTTTTACTAAAAATCAGTGACCACATGGGAGACCCAGTATCATGTACTACCCCTGACCTTCAGCTTGAGACAAGATACCGGCTGAGATCTTGGACCTGAGATGCTAGGGAAATTTACTCAGTATCTAGTATGGCTTAGCCAAGTGTTTCCTAGAAAGTGCAGGGAACTTAGAGACATAGGCCTAAATTTGATTATTTACTTCTTAACTTTTTAAAAAGTGACCTTGTACTTGCTGAGGAAACTCTCTATACCTCATCAGTAATAGGAGGGTTTTGTAGGAGGTGAATTTAATGTCCTTTTCAATACTATGATTCAATGATTTGGTAAATGAATAATTTTCCTGAAATAATTTTAAATACTGATGCAATTGGAATTAGCAGTTTACTCACCTGTAAACTGCCTTTTAAATAATTTTAATTAGTTCTTGTTCAATTATGAAGTTTATTTTATTACTATTTTGTTATAAATGAACTGCACCTCTTTCTCTTAGATGACTTTACTAAGAATAAAGGAAAAGGAAGTAATTTGAATTGCAAATTTCTAGCCCATCAAATATGAAATGAATATTTAAAGATGAACAATAAAATTAGGCTACATTTTTTTGAAAATGTTTCTGCTTGCTAAATTCAGAATTATACAGCCACGACCTTTAAAATAAAATACAGAGTTTTGAATAAATGCTGTAGCTGCAGATTATAGTTTCTGGAGAATTCTGCCCCAAGTGATATATGCCCATTCATCTTTCCTTTAAAGGAAAAAAAAGTCTTTCTCTTTAAGTCAGATGAGTATTCTAGAATGCTAAAATAATGCAAATGGCTCCTAGTCTTCCATGATAATATGGATTCTCCCTCAAAGGTTTATAATCTTTGATGCCCAATCATGCTTGACTTGGCATTTGAAAATTGTCTAGTGGATTTGCATCAGAACATGATTAACTAGGGGGAGTCTGTAAAGAACTTTGAGCTGTTCTATTTTTATTTCTTTTCAGATTGCATGCTGTACTGAGTAGTCTATCCACAGCAGAATCAAAAGAAATGGGGCATAAGGTTCCCATAGCAAACTTTGATTTTGCTCGAGATATTATAATGCATATACATAGTATACATGACAATTACTCCACAAGTTGGAACATGCATTAATGTTATGGAAACATTAATGGAAAATAACCTGAATTTTGTAATGTAAAAGTTTGGGGGTGTTATCACATACATTGTATAATAAGGCTGAAAGGCAGCCATGTCCCTGGAAGTTTCACTGCCTCACCCACATTCATTAGCTAAGTAACTGAGGGCTCCTTCTTTTCTTTCTGTTGTATACTTTATTCTACTGCCTCAGATATAGTGCAAATCCATCTACATTGTAACAAAAATAAGAGAGAGGTGCAGGACATTTATAATCTACTGTAGACGCTGACACTCAACAGTGTTTGCCTAGTACTTTAAAATACATGTACACAGTAATAAGAGTTTTGCTAGGTATATTCAGTATGAGAACACCTCCCACTAAACGAAACAACGACACGGTAATGAAGATTCCTGCTGTATAGAGTCCAGTGGTTAACAAAGGAACTTCATTGTTTAGAGCTTTGGTTCTCTAGAGCCACACTACCTGGATTTACCTGGCTCTGCCACTTACTAGCTGTGTGACCTTGAACAATTCACTTCATCTCTCTGTAGATATAATGCCGTAAAAGTACAATGGGAATGATAAGAGGACCTTCCTCTGAGGAGTGAGCTAATACATGCAAGGCACTTAGACTAGTACCCTTAATATAATAGAACTTGATAAATCATAGCTGTTATTATTAATGAGAGTTTAAAAATGGGTAACTAGAAGGGAAATTTTGGGGAAGGAGTAAAAGTATGCATCATCCACAAACATCCTAAGGAGCTATTGTATAAAATTATACAATTGGATCTTGTAGTTGGTATAATTTTAGATTTGGGTGCCAAGTTTGAGTTTCTTGTTTTGTCTGACCAATCCAGAGCATGATAACTTGAATTTTGATTACCTGTAGTTTGCACTCACAGCTAGCCCTTCTAGAGCTGCTCTGTGGAACGCAGGCAGCATACAGAAGTTGAATTTTGAACTCCATTTATTCCCTCTTAGTGAATAAGCATGTGGATAAATATAAAGCTAGAAGGAGGGTCATCGCCACGTTGAGAGACTCAAGAGTAGAATACAGTAGGACATGGTCATCTCATTGGTAGTACCTGTAACTCTGGCCACAGTTGGGGAAGGAGAAGGACAGTAGCATAGGTTGAACAATGGATGGTATGGGTGCTGCAGAAGGGGGTCTGGAGTCCCCTGAAATAGCAGAGGTCTCCTGTCAACTCGTAAGTACTTTGTATCCTAACCTAGTGGTCAAGGAAAAATGTGTGCGGAAAAGTACGTTGAAATGTTATCACGTTTTTTTCAGTTGTATTTTCTGATAGTTTTATTGGAGTATAGTTGCTTTAGTTGCACAACGCTGTGTTAGTTTTTGCTGTATAATGAAGTGAATCAGTTGTGTGTATACATATATCCCCTCCCTCTTGAGCCTCCCCCATCACCTGCCCCCCGCGCCCCCACCATCTTACCCGTCTAGGTCATCACAGAGCACTGAGCAGAGCTCCTTGCGCTATATAGCAGGTTCCCACTAGTTCTCTATTTTACACATGGTAGTTTATGTACATCTATCCAAATCTACCAACTCATCCCTCCCTCTACTCCATCCCATGGCCACACATCCATTTTCTATGTTTGTGTCTCTATTCCTGCCCTAGGTTCGTCTGTGCTGTTTTGCCCCTTCAAACCTAGCCTTGTGAATGGATCCCAGCAAGCAGAAAAACCACCATCAACAAGGCTGTTGTTCTCTCGCTTGCGATATGATAGTGGGGTGTCATCCTTGAACCACCTACCCAATAGCTTGGTCAAGTGCAGCCTCATGACCTCCCTGCCCTTCCTTCACTGATACATAACCTCAGCAGAAAGAAAAATGAACTTGTTGTTTTCATGCACTATTTTCTTCTTTATCAATTTTTGCTTTCCAAACTGCCCGTGGCTGCTGCAAAAGACAGTATGACTCTTCGTAGATGTGAACCTGCTGTGTTTGTTACTACTTTCTGTATCTGAGTAAAAGTGGAGGTGATCTTTGCCTTCTTTACATGTGTCAAAAAAGGAAGGGCAGCTTTTGGGATGCCAGGGCTAAAATTGTGTAAGACAAACCTTATGAAAAATCTTTCCTATCACCTGATTAAGGGAATTAATTTGGAAGTTGTCTAAATAATAAGGACACTGATACTCTTATTTTGAGCTGCAATTCCTAGAAACCCAAGCCCTATGATCACAGGTGATTCCAAGAGAATGAGCCTCTTTTAGTGGAGAAGAATCAGAGAGACAAAGGCATTACAGGAGCCGTGTGGCCCAGCCACCCTCACGCACTACAGTCATTCTACAGTCCATGGGTTCGTAAAGAGTCAGACATGACTGAGCACACACACACGTTCATATAGTAATACATTTTTAAATGTATTATGTTATATATACATAAATGTATGAGTAAATGTATAAATACAAAATATAAATAAATGTATAAATGGGGTACAAAGTTTGGGGAAATTACTTTTGCTTTAGTATCCTAAGTAAAATAATGTAAATGCACAGTTCTGGACATGGAAGATTCTATATATCACTAAGTTTGAGCATAATGAGAGATCTTAACATACAGTTATCAGAACAGAACATTTGCTGTTGTTGTTCAGTCACCAAGTCATGTCTGCCTCTTTGCTACCCTATGGACTGCAGCATGCCAGCCTTCCCTGTCCCTCACCATTTCCCAAAATTTGCCCAAGTTCATGTCCATTGAATCGGTGATGCCATCCAAGCGTCTCATCCTCTGTTGCCCCTTCTCCTCCCGCCCTCCATCTTTCCCAACATCAGGGTCTTTTCCACTGAGTCAGCTGTTTGTATCAGGTGTGTTTTATCTTCAGGATTTAGACTTCTATTCATCACTGAGCATCATCATTAAAGTCCAGTAGCTATCTCCCTTGTATTTCTATTCCTAATGCATAACCTAATGCTAGACGCATATTAGGCATTTAGTATTTTTTATTAATACAAGTGAGCAAATGAATACAGGAATATAAAATTAGTGTTCTATTTATAAAAACTTTTCAGTGAGCAGATTAAAAATGAAAAAGTAAAAAAATCCAAACATATTGTAATTTTCTATTATACTTGATTTCTAAAGTTGGTATTATTTGACTTCTAGCAGAAAGAATACAAGGACTTCCCTGTAGCTCAATGGTGAATAATCTGTCTGTGATGCAGGAGACCAAGGTTTGATCCTTGGGTTAGGAAGATCCTATGGAAAAGGGAATGGCAATCCACTCCAGTATTCTTGCCTGGAGAATTCCATGGACAGAGAAGCCTGACGGGCTACAGTTTGTGGGGTCGCAAAGAGTCAGACACGACTGAGAGACTAACACACAGAAAGAATACCTAAATGAAGAAAATGTAACATTATCTCCTTTTAGCAGAGCTGCTCAGCTGCTCAGTTCTTTTGAATGTGAAAACCTAGACCCACCAGTAGAAGTCATAAGATGTGTGATCAGCAAAAACCCAGTGTGTTCCATTTTTATCTAGAGGAGAATTTAGAACCTGGGCTCTCATCTGTCCTCAGATATGTTAGAATTAAATAAACAAGCATATTTTCAACCTCTAAAGTTGTATGTATGCTGAAAGACTGTGGAAGCTAGACAGAACCAGAGTCAGAATTGGAAGCATCTTGTTTTTTATTGAGTTATAAAAGTGAAAGTATTAGTCACTTAATCATGTCTGACTCTTTGCAACCCCTTGGACTGTAGCCCTCCAGGCTCCTCTGTCCATGGAATTTTCCAATCAAGAGTATTGGAGTGGATTGCCATTCCCTTCTCCTTCACAAATGTGAAAACTGAGGTTGAAAGGGGGCAGTCACATAATATATCTACACAACAGAGTACTCTTGCAGTTATTAAAGTAATAAAGAAGACTGAAGTTCATCACAGAAAAAGGCATTTACCAGAGGAAGCAAAAAATAAAGCACTGTTTTGTATACACTTTAACTACAAGTACACAAAATTATGCTCATAAAAAATAAGTATTTTTTTTTCTATTTTCAAGCATTCTTCTATGTAGGAGTTAGCAATCATTTTTCATAAAGGTCCAGATAATGTATTTCAGCTTTGTATTCAAGAAGTCCCATACTCTGCCTTTGTAGCATGAAACTAACCATAGGCATTAATAAATGCTTTGGCATGGCTGTGCATGTGGTCATGCAAATAAGGCATGATTGGATTTGGTTCAACAGTCATAGTTCAACCGCCTATACATCATTCTTTCAGCAAATGTTTATTTATTAAACAAATGTTATGTTCCAGGCAGTTATATACTTAAATACAAACGTGAATAAGATCTGATCCTCACAGCCAACTATGTCTTTGTCCACACTATGGTCATTGCCTATGTTTTAATTAAAAAGTCATCTGTGAATTATTTTTCTCTTTATGTTGTTGACATCTTTCTCATTCATATAACGTGAAGGGCAAGCTTCTTCTTCCAATGTGCCTTAAGAACTTAGGGAAGGGGGAAATGCAAATGAGTCAGGTATGTTTGAGCCTCTATGAATAACAATTTCCTACTGAATATAAATTCCCTTCATAATATGGGGTTAATATTATCACTTAGCTTTGCAAAGGAAGAAGGGAACTCAGTGTTTATGTTGAAATTTGCTTTCAAAGACAATAGAGTCAGTGAATTATGGAATCCTTGTGATCCTTTATGGAATATTCATGCTTGGCAAATCCCATTCTGTGTACTATTATTGCTCAAAGACAGCTCAGGGGATATTGAGTAAATGCTGCTGGGGAGGAGATAAGACTTCAAAAAAGAAGAGCGCAAACAGAAATGCACACTTTTACAAAGAGCTGTATTGTGTGAGTGCTAATAAGAATGCAATCTAAGTTTAATCAGGAGGCCTTGTACAAGTAGGGTGAGTACAAATCGGAAACATCCTAATGGCTTTGCCAGAGGATGTTCTACACACTGGAACTTTGACAAAAATTCTTATCATATAATGTGAGTTTAGAAAATATTCAATGAGTATACACTGATAATCTCTTGTGTCCTTAACCCAGTGACCTCTTAAAGTTGGAGGGAGGGAAAAAATACTTTTTTTGCTTAGGAGATGGTCCAGTGGGAATTTAGAAATATAATTTATACTGAAATCAGAAAGATAAAAATAAATACCATATGATATCATGATATGTGAAATCTAAACTAGGACTCAAGTTAACTTATCTACAAAATGGAAACAGAGTCACAGACACAGACAACAGACTTGTCATTGCCAAGGGGGAGGAGAAGTAGGGAAAGATGGATTGGGAATGTGGGATGAGCAGATGCAAACTATTATATGTAAAATGGGTGGACAGCAAGAGCCTACTGTATCGCACAGGAGTTTACTCAGTATCCGGTGATAAACTATAATGGGAATGGACATGAAAAAGAATGTATATATGTATAACTGAGTCACTTTGATATATATAGAAGAAATTAACACTATATTTCAAATCAACTACACTTCAGTAAAATAAATTTTAAAAAAAGAAATATAGCTTATAGAATGCTGATCATGACTTTCCTTTGCCCCACACAGAAATTTTGCTAGTTCTCCAGTTAAGATGAAACTGGGAGATGAAGGGGAAAAAAAAAAAAAAAACTCAAAAATCCTTCCCATCCCACATGAAATAATCCAAAAAAATGTACAATATATTAGAGAAATACCTGTACTTAGAGGCACAACTGATTCTCAAAAGACAGGCAAGCTTAAAAGCCCTTCAAAGAGATTTAAGAGAGGGTTCAACCTGCTGGTCCTATGAAGCTAGATGTACATTTCTCCTCCTTAATGGTTTATACTTGCCATCTTGTCTAATTCTCATATTGACAAGTTTATCTTTGGTCAGGGAACCCCTCCCTAGTCAGAGCTCACCACTCACTTTACAGTGTTATTTCTTTCTTTTTTTTAAATTTTATTTTATTTTTAAACTTTACAGTATTGTATTAGTTTTGCCAAATATCGAAATGAATCCGCCACAGGTATACCTGCGTTCCCCATCCTGAACCCTCCTCCCTCCTCCCTCCCCTACCCTCCCTCTGGGTCGTCCCAGTGCACCAGCCCCAAGCATCCAGTACCACAGTGTTATTTCTAAGGAGCAATGCAAAGAAAGGAAATCTGAGCTTAATCATAAGCTTCCAGATTTGTGACCTCGGACGTGTCACTAAATATCGCTATATCTTGCTTTATCTCTAATAGTGGATAAAAACCATGCCTACTTTATAGAGTTCCTAGAGAAAAGAAAGGTAAAACGCTTGAATTACCTGACAATATCTTTTCATAAAAATTAGGAATTATTAATAAGAATGTAAATATCAATAAAATATATATTCATAAGTGGCAGTTTAAGTAACAATTCTGTCCTTATGCTTAATCTGAAATGAATTTCCATCCCTTCCCTGAATAGTAGAAGGCTAATAAAACCCATGGCATCTGGTCCCATCACTTCATGGGAAATAGATGGGGAAACAGTGGAAACAGTGTCAGACTTTATTTTTGGGGGCTCCAAAATCACTGCAGATGGTGACTGCAGCCATGAAATTAAAAGACACTTACTCCTTGGA
>NW_011495032.1:450294-454620 GCF_000754665.1 Bison bison bison
CTGGATGGCATCACTGACTCGATGGACATGAGTCTGAGTGAACTCCGGGAGTTGGTGATGGACAGGGAGGCCTGGCGTGCTGCAATTCATGGGGTCACAAAGAGTTGGACACGACTGAGTGACTGAACTGAACTGAACTGAATAAAACTGTGTGTGCAAGCATGGTCAGTCATATCTGCCTCTTTGTGATCCTATGGACTGTAGCCCGCCAAGCTCCTCTGGCCACGGGATTCTCCAGGCAAGAATATTGGAGTTGGTTGCCATGCCGTCCAACAGGGGATCTTCCCAACCCAGGGATCAAACCCACATCTCTTATGTCTTCTGCATTGGCAGACAGGTTCTTTACCACTAGTGCCACCTGGGAAGCCCCAACATCCATTCAGTGTTATTTAAAATCCTGGTGGCTCAGATGGTAAAGAATCTGCCTGCATGTGGGAGACCCGAGTTCCATCCTTGGGGTGGGAAGATCTCCTGGAGAAGGGAATGGCAACCCACTCTAGTATTCTTGCCTAGAGAATCCCCATGTACAGAGGAGTCTGGTGGGCTACAGTCCATGGGGTCACACAGAGTCAGACACGACTGAGTGACTAATACACACAATTATCATAAGACATGTTGAAAAAAATACATTGTTAAAAATAGTTGAGGTGGCACTACTTTATGGTCATAACTGTTACGCCAATTATTTATAATAGTTGCCATTTTAATTCAGATTAACATATGATATTAAAAATTTCATAGGCCCCAATGTGACAGTTGAACTTCTAGTAACATAGCTTGAGCCAAGAACAGTATCAAAAGTTATTTTGATTATAGTAATGATTTTTTTTAAATGTATATGTGAAAAGCTGTTAGTACACACACGTAGGACCAGTTGTCCATCCTATAGTAATTGGTGTCTCTCTCTGTATATGTGTTTCTAGAAAATTGATAATAAATATGTTGTTTCTAAAGAGGTCTTTGGGTGGAGACTATTGATTTATGTCAATAAAGGAGTTACATCTATTTGCAGAAACTTTGTCTCTTTCAGATCATCAGAAACTTTGTCTCATTATAGATCATCAGGTTCAGTGCTGGGTTGATACCACTCCAATAACAAACAGCAATTTCAACATGAAAGATATTATGAAATAGTTTCTTCTTTTCTATTTACTCCCTGCATGAGAGAACAATTCAGGTGTTTAAAATAATATATTTAAAATTATTTAGTAATTTGCCATTTAGGCCACCTTCAAACTAACATCAATAATTTTGGTCAGTGAAGCTGACTTTTTCCCATAAAAGGGTCATTTAAAAAAATTGTAAAGAACATAGTGTACATTGGGAGAAAAATAAGCTTAAATCCTCTCCTTTTGACTACACTGCTGCTACTGCTGCTAAGTCGCATCAGTCGTGTCCAACTCTGTGCGACCCCATAGACGGCAGCCCACCAGGCTCCCCGGTCCCTGGGATTCTCCAGGCAAGAACACTGGAGTGGGTTGCCATTTCCTTCTCCATTGCGTGAAAGTGAAAAGTGAAAGTGAAGTCGCTCAGCCGCGTCTGACTCCTAGCGACCCCATGGACTGCAGCCTACCAGGCTCCTCCATCCATGGGATTTTCCAGGCAAGAGTACTGGAGTGGCTTGCCATTGCCTTCTCCGTTGACTACACTAGGCTTCTTCTAATCAGACACCCCATTTAATGTCTTCAAAATTTAGAGAGTGTCTTTAAGCAAAAAATACACACACACCAACATAGAAAGCATGTCTTATTTCTGTTTCAAAGGAAAGTTGTATTTACCTTATTACCTATCATCATAATACCTGTCTGAATTGTTGTTGCAAATCATTCATCACCTTAGAAGTAAATAATTTTCTTGATGTGTTGTAGGAAAAAGACATCAATACAGAGAATGATGACGGTGTGATTATAGTAATTATCACATGAAACACGGGTACTTACTACCATTTATTTCTGTTCTAATTCATTATAGAGGTAGTAAAAGTCACATTAGGGAAAATATACAGGATGAGCTAACATTAAGGAATTTTTGTTCACAGAAAATGAGAAGAATAAAAGGCTTTGAAGTAAATTTGATTTTTAATTTTTGCCTAGCTATTCTCCAGAGTAAATTTTAATTACCTATATATTATGGTTTTGAGAGAGATTAAAATAACTGTCAATTGGCAACAGTATTATAAATAGTCATCTAAAAAATGAGAAAATAAGACAATATATATTTAAAATATTCCATTTTTTTCCAAAATTTAGAGTTATCATTGTCTATTCGAAACCATTAACACTAAAATCAAAAGGTCAAGAATCCATCCAAAAACAGACAAAAAAACTCCCAAGACACCAAAAGAGCCTAGTTCTATGGAAGGCATTATCAAAAATGCAAGCAGATACAGAATGTGGCTCTCTTCTTAATGTGGAACCCAAGTTTATCAATTATGTGAAGAACTGATTCTGGATGACTAACCAGGAGACTAGTCAAAATCTCTAGCGGTAGAGGAAGTCTCTTAAAGGAAGTATTTTAAGCAGTAGAAATGTTCCATCTTACTTCATTTCTGTAAAGTTGATATATGGCTGCCCTTTTTATTATACAGAGTGAGAACTTTCCCTAATGTCTGATCAATGTTTTCGAGGTTTGATTGGCAGGCAAGACTGTGTTGTCCGAAGTGCTTGTTTAGTTTTTAGAGATGGGACTCTACCCTTTGCTTGCTTTTAAGTAAGTATGAAATAGTAGTCCACACTGCTATTTTAGTCAGACAAATGGAAATGGTGGGGAGACAACAATATATACATGAAATAAACTCAGTATTTTAATAAAGACAGAAAGAAATCAATTGTTTGAGGTTTAATTAACTTGCTTAATGGTATGTGTGTGTTTGGTGTGTATCAAAAATGGGGTTAGTAATGCTCACCATATAAGAATATAATGGAGATTAAATATCTCACTTGCCTAAAATGTATGAGATCAAATCATAGGGGACTGATTTTTTTTTTTTAAACAGGTCAAAAACAGATCTCAGCTATTTCATATGCACTTTTATAGTAGGTGTATGATAAATATTTTAAGAGATAAAGCAGAAATGAGAAACAAAGGAAGTTGTAAAGAAAAAAAGAATATATAAGATATTAGAATTTTGTCCAATAAAAGCATTGTCCTGCTCAATTACTGTTCACCACTTGAGCTGATGACTTAGACAACAAAAATTAATATTCCTGAAATTTGACCTAAGGCATTGAAATCCCTAGAGATGCCTTCTAAACTGTGCAATATATTTACTAAAATTTAAGTGTGTAATGGGTATTAGTATTTTATAATCCTTTGAAAGTGCTAATTCAGTCAGACTATATTTTGAGGACCACAGAAGAAGAAAATTATTTTGTAGGTAGCTAACTAATTAAAAAAAGTAATACATTCCTTTCATTAAAAGATTCTAACCAAACTGAACTTTAAAATAGCTGTGTATGAAGAACACATGTATATAAATCAGATCACACTGGACAGCCTGTTCTGAAGAATGAATTTCAAACAAACATTTATCCCACGGATTCCTTTCCATTGATTTCAAAGAGAGCTATTTAATCTCTTATTTTCATATATGATAATTCTACGGATGAGTCAAAATAAACTAATCAATCTCTCATTTTCGACTTTCATGAACAATGCAGCTATGAATATTTTGTGTATGTGTACACACACATATATATAAATGTTTGAATTTACATATATTTTATATATTTATATATGGTACATATATTTATACACACTCATCAATTATATATTCAAGCAGAAATATTGTTTTCATATACGGATAAGTTTTTATATATGATGAAAACTTAGGATTGAAAATGCCAGGCCAATGAGACATTTTATTTCGGTTAGCCAGATACAGCTAAATTGGTTTTAAAGGTGTTATGTTTAATTATACTTTCTCCAAAACAGTGTCTTTTATCCATATATTTACAAAAAGCTTCATAAATCATTTCTGGAGTATTTGTAAGTTTCACTTGTGAAAGAAAGTTTTTTAATTTGTAGTAATTGAATATTAAGGAGATTAATCATCTTTCAGATCAGATCAGATCAGATCAGTCGCTCAGTCGTGTCCGACTCTTTGCGACCCCATGAATCGCAGCACTCGAGGCCTCCCTGTCCATCACCAACTCCCGGAGTTCACTCAGACTCATGTCCATCGAGTCAGTGATGCCATCCAGCCATCTCATCCTCTGTCGTCCCCTTCTCCTCCTGTCCCCAATCCCTCTCAGCATCAGTATTTTCCAATGAGTCAACTCTTCGCATGAGGTGGCCAAAGTACTGGAGTTTCAGCTTTAGCATCAT
>NW_011495032.1:454720-455157 GCF_000754665.1 Bison bison bison
TGGCTGCAGTCACCATCTGTAGTGATTTTGGAGCCCAGAAAAATAAAGTCTGACACTGTTTCCACTGTCTCCCCATCTATTTCCCATGAAGTGATGGGACTGGATGCCATGATCTTCATTTTCTGAATGTTGAGCTTTAAGCCAACTTTTTCATTCTCCACTTTCACTTTCATCAAGAGGCTTTTGAGTTCCTCTTCACTTTCTGCCATAAGGGTGGTGTCATCTGCATATCTGAGGTGATTGATGTTTCTCCTGGCAATCTTGATTCCAGCTTGTGTTTCTTCCAGTCCAGCGTTTCTCATGATGTACTCTGCATATAAAGTAAATAAACAGGGTGATAATATACAGCCTTGACGAACTCCTTTTCCTATTTGGAACCAGTCTGTTGTTCCATGTCCAGTTCTAACTGTTGCTTCCTGACCTGCATACAAACTGTT
>NW_011495032.1:455602-493364 GCF_000754665.1 Bison bison bison
CTTTGGGATTGGAATGAAAACTGACCTTTTCCAGTCCTGTGGCCACTGCTGAGTTTTCCAAATTTGCTGGCATATTCAGTGCAACACTTTCACAGCATCATCTTTCAGGATTTGAAATAGCTCAACTGGAATTCCATCACCTCCACTAGCTTTGTTCATAGTGATGCTTTCTAAGGCCCACTTGACTTCGCATTCCAGGATGTCTGGCTCTAGGTCAGTGATCACACCATTGTGATTATCTGGGTTGTGAAAATCTTTTTTGTACAGTTCTTCTGTATATTCTTGCCATCTCTTCTTAATATCTTCTGCTTCTGTTAGGTCCATACCATTTCTGTTCTTTATCGAGCCCATCTTTGCATGAAATGTTCCTTTGGTATCTCTGATTTTCTTGACGAGATCCCTAGTCTTTCCCATTCTGTTGTTTTCCTCTATTTCTTTGCATTGATCGCTGAAGAAGGCTTTCTTATCTCTTCTTGCTATTCTTTGGAACTCTGCATTCAGATGTTTATATTTTTCCTTTTCTCCTTTGCTTTTTGCTTCTCTTCTTTTCACAGCTTTAGGTGCATTTATTGCCTTTTAAACTTTTTGTCAATATTTTCTCTACATATTTTTTGGCTCATCTTTCTGTTGGGTTGTAAGGAATCTGTTAACTTTTAAAATATATTTTTCTGTCAATGTGACCCAAAAAATATTCATTTTTGTTGTTTCCTTTCTCTGTACTGCTTTTTATTATGCCAGCATTTGAAAATTTTATGTAGTGAAATCTGTCAATATTTTTAAAGATTTATAACACACACACACATATATATATGTCCTTTCACTTTCTAATATTTTATGTATGTCTTTATATTTAAATCTTTGTTCTTTCTGGAATTTATTTTATTGAAGTCAGTGAACATGGTTTATTTATTACCTAATGGCTAAAAGTTCACACCAAAAGTTAGTGAACAATATACTTTCCCCTTGTCAGTTTGAAGTATTTGCTTTTTTATAGTCTAATTGTCCTTATGTCTTGAGTATATTTAAACTTTGAAAATGTATTTTCCAATAATATATTCTAGTCTTGCACTTACATCATTCTGTTGTGATTTTGATTGTTTTACTGTATGTTTCACTATTTTTTCCTGTGCAATTCTCCTGACTATTGAAATTTTCTTCTTCTAGTTACATTTTAAAATATTTCGACACATTACAAACTTAACACAGAAAGAGAGACAGACAAACGTTTGCAAACACATTGGAATTTTCATTGACCATACACTAAATGTATTGATTAGGGAGAACTGGTGTGATATAAAATTGAATTTCTATATCCAAGAACCATACCATTTATTCATACCTTCTTGCTTTGGCAGAGTTTTGCTAATTTATTTATATGTATTTTGCATAGTTTACATAAAGTGATTTTCTAGATTTATTTTTGCTATTGCTATTGAGTGGGATATTTTTTAAACTGCTTTTTCCTAGTCTGTTATTATTTGATTAGTATAAAAATATTTTTATGTTGATTTTTAATTTTGCTGCTATTTTGAAATTCTGTAGTATTTCTAATTTCTAATAACTTTTTAAGTGGCCTCTCCTAGGGTTTTCATTTTTGCTATTATTTTCAACATATTATGCATTAAATACTTTATATCTTTATTTAATGACATTATCAAATAATTCCAGAATAACATCAGGAAAAGCAGATAACTGTAACTTAAACCTAACTTTGATGGCACGACTTTTAGATTTCACCAGTAAACAGAATATATATGGACTGGTAGAATGTGTTATATGTGTTTTATGAAGATACACAATTCATCAACTCCTTATTTCTTACATTTAAAGAAACTAGTAAGCATTTATTACAATTTCCATATGCATTTTTCCCATAACATTTAGGGGATAATAACCAAATTTCTAATTAAATTACTGATGTACCTCCAATGGTTAAATTCTACTGTTCTTTTAATATATTGCTGAAATTAACTTGCTAATATTGTTTAGAATTTTTGAACATATTCATGAGGAAGGGGGAGATATTTATAATTTTCTTCCTGAATCCTACCTTCTTTTCTTAACGGTATTATTATGATTTTGTAAGAAAGAATAAATATTTCTCTGTAAATATAGCAAAGATTTCCAACCCTGGCTGCACATTAGAATTTTGAAAACCATGAACATTTAAAAATTACTGAAACCTTTGGAGAAGGAAATGGCAACCCACTCCAGTGTTCTTGCCTGGAGAATCCCAGGGATGGGGAGCCTGGTGGGCTGCCGTTTATGGGGTTGCACAGAGTCAGACACGACTGAAGTGACTTAGCATAGCATAGTCTTTTTCCTAGAATGCAATTGGTCTTTCATGCTTAGATTTACTCTCTCTAATAACAAATGTACTATCCCTCAAGAGCCTCTTCCTCACTGTTCTTATGTTCTATTTCCCTGTTCATATTACAAAGTTCCCTCCCATTGGGGCTCAGAATTCATCACTCAAGGACAACCTTCTCACCCAGTCATTGTTCCTCTGTTCCCAAGCTAGCCTCCAGGGGTTCTAACAAAGCCCCTGTTTTTGGGGTAGGGTCAGGAAAACCAAGCTCTTGCATAACTCACAACTTCCCTTATTCTGGCAAAGCACTGTCATTTGGTTAAGAGCCAACTTCAGATTTTTAGAAAAAGCGTAGCCAAATAAACACACCACCCATTTGTGTATTCACATCCCCACATGCTCTAAAGTTCTCCACCAAACTCACATCTTACTGTTCTCACTCTACATTTTGTTACTGCATCGTACTATGCGTTGTGGCACACAGGGTGCAACATGAATTGACGTCACTACGTTCTCAGCCACTTCACTGACCACGTCATAGTCCTTCTGACTGACTCACTTTCTCTGTGCTTTCGCACACTTCTCATTTCCCAACCCTATTTACCTCTGTAATGAATGAAATAAAATACACTCCCCGTTTCTACACACGACTCATGAATATTCCAAATTTATGTAAACAGATTCTGTTAATCTGAGGTTCTTATCATCTGCTAACCATCTCTAACCTCCTCTCTTCACTGGAATTTACCATGCAGCCACTTCTCCACATAATTCACTGAATATTATCTACAATATTATCACTGAATAATATCTACAATGACCTTGTAGATTGTTTCCTTCTT
Organism: Bison bison bison; assembly: GCF_000754665.1. Taxonomy (NCBI): domain Eukaryota; kingdom Metazoa; phylum Chordata; class Mammalia; order Artiodactyla; family Bovidae; genus Bison; species Bison bison. The sequence goes on from NW_011495032.1 coordinate 458,753, forward strand.
TCATGGCAAGCCTTAATCCCGTTCTGTGTATTACCTCATCATAAAAGCCACCATTCAATTTGATCTCCTAAAGAAAGGCAAAAAGATATAATACTGAAAGATGAACTCCCCAGATCAGTAGGTGCCCAATAAGCTACTGGAGAAGAGTGGAGAAATAACTCCAGAAAGAATTAAGAGATAGAGCCAAAGTGAAAACAACACCCGGTTGTAGATGTGACTGGTGATGGAAGTAAAGTCTGATGCTGTAAAGAGCAATATTGCATAGGAACCTGGAATGTTAGGTCCATGAATGAAGATAAATTAGAAGTGGTCAAACAGGAGATGGCAAGACTGAACATCGACATTTTAGCAATCAGTGAACTAAAATGGACTGGAATGGGTGAATTTAATTCAGATGACCATTATATCTCCTACTGTGGGCAAGAATCCCTTAGAACAAATGGAGTAGCCCTCATAGTCAACAAAAAAAGTCTGAAATGCAGTACTTGGGCGCAATCTCAAAAACGACAGAATGATCTCTTTTCGTTTTCAAGGCAAACCATTCAATATCACAGTAATCCAGTCTATGCCCCAACCACTAATGCTAAAGAAGCTGAAGTTGAATGGTTCTATGAAGACCTACAAGCCATTCTATAACTAACAGGCAAAAAAGACGTCCTTTTCATCAAAGAGAACTGGAATGCAAAAGAAGGAAATCAAGAGATACCTGTAGTAACAGGCAAGTTTGGCCTTGGAGTACAGAATGAAACAGGGCAAAGGCTAATAGAGTTTTGCCAAGAGAATGCACTGGTCATAGCAAACACCCTCTTCCAACAACATAAGAGACAACTCTACACATAGACATCACCAGATGGTCAATACCAAAATCAGATTAATTATATTCCTTGCAGCCAAATACGGAGAAGCATTATACAGTCAGCAAAAACGACCAGGAGGTGACTGTGGCTCAGATCATGAACTCCTTATTGCCAAATTCAGACTGAAATTGAAGAAAGTAGGGAAAACCACTAGACCATTCAGGTATGACCTACATCAAATCCCTTACAGTTATACAGTGGAAGTGACAAATAGATTCAAGGGATTAGATCTGATAGAGTGCCTGAAGAACTATGGATGGAAGTTCGTGACATTGTACAGCAGGCAGTGATCAGGATGATCCCCAAGAAAAAGAAATGCAAAAAGGCAAAATGGTTGTGTGAGGAGGCCTTACAAATAACTGAGAAAAGAAGAGAAGTGAAAGGTAAAGGAGAAAAGGAAAGATACACCCATTTGAATGCAGAGTCCCAAAGAATAACAAGGAGAGATAAGAAAGCCTTCCTCAGTGATCAATGCAAAGAAATAGAGGCAAAAAATAGATTGGAAAAGACTAGAGCCCTCTTCAAGAACATCAGAGATACCAAGGGAAAATTTCATGCAAAGAGGGGTACAATAAAGGACAGAAATTGTGGGACCTAACAGAAGCAGAAAATATTAAGAAGTGGTAAGAATACACAGCAGAACTGTACAAAAAAGATCTTCATGACCCAGATAACCATGATCATGTGATCATTCACCTAGAGCCAGACATCCTGGAAGGCAAAGTCAAGTGGACCTTAGAAAGCATGACTATGAACAAAGCTAGTGGAGGTGATGGAATTCCAGCTGATCTATTTCAGATCCTAAAAGTTGATGCTGTTTAAGTGCTGCATTCAATATGCCAGCAAATTTGGAAAACTCAAAAGTGGACATAGGACTGGAAAAGGTCAGTTTTCATTCCAATCCCAAAGAAAGGCCGTGCTGAAGAATGTTCAAACTACCGCACAATTGCAGTCATCTCACATACTAGCAAACTAATGCTCAAAATTCTCCAAGCCAGGCTTCAACAGTATGTGAACTGAGAACTTCCAGATGTTCAAGCTGGATTTAGAAAAGGCAGAGGAACTAGAGATCAAATTGCCAACATCCATTGGGTCATAAAAAAGCAAGAGAGTTCCTGAAAAACATCTTATTCTGCTTTATTGATTACACCAAAGACTTTGACTGTGTAGATCATAACAAATTGTGGAAAATTCCCCAAGAGTTGGGAATACCAGACCACCTTACCTGACTCCTGAGAAATTTGTATGTAGGTCAAGAAGCAACAGTTAGAACCAGACATAGGACAGCAGGCTTGTTCCAAATTGGGAAAGGAGTATGTCAAGGCTGTATGTTGTCACCCTGCTTATTTAACTTCTATGCAGAGTACATCATGCAAAACGCTGGGTTAGATGAAGCACAAGCTGGAATCAAAATTGCCAGGAGAAATATTAGTAACCTCAGATATGCAGATGACACCACCTTTATGGCAGAAAGTGAATAGGAACTAAAGAGGCTCCTGATGAAAGTGAAAGAGGAGAGTGAAAATGCTGGCTTAAAACTCCACATTCAAAAAACGAAGATCATAGCATCCTGTCCCATCAGTTCATGGCAAATAGATGGGAAAACAATGAAAACAATGACAGACTTTATTTTCTTGGGCTTCAAAATCACTGCACATGGTGATTGCAGCCATGAAATTAAAAGACACCTGCACCTTAGAAGAAAAGCTATGACCAACCTACACTGTATACTAAAAAGCAGAGACATTACTTTGCCCACAAAAGTCCATCTAGTCAAAGCTATGTTTTTTCCAGTAGTCATGTATGGCTGTGAGAGTTGGACTGTAAAGAAAACTGATCACTGAAGAATTGATGCTTTTTTTTTTTTTAATAGCATAAGTTGCATTGACTTTTTTACTAGAGAATTTTACTAGGTCTTTGTCACTCAAGTTTTCATCTGCTTTATAATCGATAAACCTTGAACCACTTTTCTAATACTTTTACTATAATGTGGTACCACCTCAGCCCTACCTTAGTAATATTTTTACCTATGTCAAAAATCTTTTTCCAACTAACTAAAACTTATGTACAAAAAGATTGCTTGTAAATATGCATGTAAATAGTTCTGTTAATAACCCACTGTTTTACATTTGGTACATCTGTGTCTGCTAATTCAATTAGCTTTCTCACTTTTTGGCTTGTTTGTTTGGTCTGGATTAAAATTAGACTTTAAAAATAAAATTTAAATAGTTTTGTTTCCTCTAAGTTTTTGGAGTAGTATCCTGGAATTCTAAAGAATTTCTGTTGAATTTTTTTACATGACATCATAAAATTAAGATTTGAAATCAAACTACTAGGATAGAAGATATTCAATGTCTGTTGAAATGAGTTTCAATAAACATTCACATGTACTTGGAAAAACTAGCAATTATGAAATGTAAACTGTTAGTGTTCTTATTGTAAAAGGCAAGTATATATGTAATTGGGGTTTTTGAAATTTGTAATAGAATTTTTTTTCAAAATGGTGGCTAACGTGGTGGCTATTGCCTCAATCTGAAGTTCTCTGAAGGTTGTGCTCACTGAATGAATCTCAGGGATGAGGGGAAGGGCGTGTAGGAAAAAGGCTGGACGAAAAAAAAAAAGAATTGATGCTTTTGAACTATGGTGCTAGAGAAGACTCTTGAGAGTCCCTTGGACTGCAAGGACATCAAACCAGTCCATCCTAAAGGAAATCAGTCCTGAATATTCATTGGAAGGACTGATGCTGAAGCTGAAACTCCAATACTTTGGCCACTTGATTAGAAGAACTGACTCATTTGAAAAAACCCTGATGCTGGGAAAGATTGAAGGCAGGAGGAGAAGGGGAAATCAGAGGTTGAGATGGTTGGATGGCATCACCAACTTGATGGGCATGAGTTTGAGCAAGCTCCGGGAGTTGGTGATGGATAGGGAAGCCTGGCGTGCTGTCGTTCATGGGGTCACAAAAAGTCTGAAATGACTGAGTCACTGAACTGAACTGATTGGTCCTGTTTCCAAAACTTATACTGCATTCAACCCTTTCTCACTGTCTGTCCTACCAACATGCTCATTCTGGTTACCACTGTGTCACACCCAGACTACTGCAATAGTCTCTTATTCGTCTACTAGCTTCATTTTTGGTCCTTTCCTTTTCTTAGAGACTAAGTCAGATGATATCATAATCTTTTTGTTACCCTTTATTGGGTTTCTGTTGCTTCAGAAATTCAACCTGCCATTGGCTTCCTGTTCCTAAACTCTTGTATAATCTATTCCCTGCACACCTCTTTGTTCCTATTTCCATCTTAATAACTACACTTCAGTAATAACTACATGGGTCTTTTTATCTTCTTCTTTTTTAAGATGTCAAGCTTAGTCCAGCTTTGGGATGTTATTCTTTTTATTCCTCCTGCCTAGTCTTCTCTCACATCTGTGTTTGCCTCTTTTGCATTATTTAGATTCTAGCTCAAATGCCTTCTTCTGTTGAAGTACTCACCAACCACCCTCTGTCCAACAAGTCGTTTTGTTTTCCTACATAGCTTTAATTGTATAAAAAACATATTTTTTTCTTGTTTGCATATTTAGTTTACATGCTTTCACTATGCCTCCCACTAGACCATAAGGTCCATGAAAACAAGAATGTTTTCTGCCTCATCTGTCATAATATACTCAGCCTTAGAAGAATGCTCAGAATGTCGAAGACTCTCTTTAAATACTTGCTACAGAAAGAAAATGAGAAAGAAAAACTAGTTCCAAGAGCCACTTTTTTCTCCCTATCATTTGTCCTTTTTTCCTTCACTCCTGTCAGTAGTTCAGACTCTCTTGTTCTTCATTTCACTTTTTGTCCCCCATACAGGATCACCTGAGACATGACTGTTTTCACCCTTTGGCAAACACCCGAGATTAATCCAGAATTCTGTTATCTCCTGCTTGTAGCTAACCTGCAGAGCACTGCTGGGGAAATCCATGTGGTTGCATCGTGCTCATACGATTGCACTATAATATACACCTTGCATCTACATCTACTCCTTTTCATCTTGCCCTCCTGCTATGATGGAAAAGGTGCTCTCCCTTCTATATCAGAATAATACCTTTACTCTTTTCTGAATCTCATTTTCTCTAGTCTTCTTCAGAGCTCTTTGCTTTTGGGTATCCCCTTTCTCAGCTGTTCCTTCTCAGCTGGCTACCCTGAAACATTTGAATTTGCTTAGATCTCTATCATTGCTTATCCCTACTTTTTCAGAACTGTACTGCTGTCTATTTTCATTCACTCCCCATGTTTCTCTACCTTGCACAAAGCAGTTGCCCCACAGGATTATGTTTATCATATAGTTCTCCTTGTATGAAAACTCTCTGATGTGTCTGCATCTATTGAATAAAGTCCAAATCTTTCTCCTGTCCTCCCCTTACTACATGCAAACATTTTTTCTTCCATTCATTCTTTCTCCCTATTTCTCTGCCTAATATTTTTCTTCCTTCTATTCATTTACTCAATGATGCCACTGTCTTTCATGGAATTACTACTCATATTTGAAATTAATCAACCAAGATTAACTAGAGGCATTCTCTTTGGGGCTAAAAAAAAAAAAAAAAAGCAAACATAACAATCAAATCCAGAGTCTCATTTAGTCGCCACCTCTAACCTTTAATCCACCCTTTCAAGAGGCATTGCTGCTGCTGCTGCTAAGTCTCTTCAGTCGTATCCGACTCTGTGTGACCCCATAGACGGCAGCCCACCAGGCCCCGCCGTCCCTGGGATTCTCCAGGCAAGAACACTGCATTAATTGTTATCAAATAGTGTGATTCCTTCATTTACATGTTCACAAGAAATCACTTGGTATGATTTATGTTGCATTTTGTTCTCCCTTTTTACTTAAAGTGAATTCTTATGCAAGGGTTGTTCAGCAGATTGCTTCCCACCCCCCGACACCCAAAAAAGAGAAAGAGAGAGCTTAGAGTTATTATATTGGTAAGTGTAAATCTAATCTTTTTAACAGTTACATAGTATTCAACAGTGTCTTGTAAAATAGCTTATTTAATTATTCCTCCACAAATGGGCATTCTTATTTTTTCTTTATTTTTAATTTTTTTGCTATTTATTTTTCTGACCCAGTGAATGTTATATTTAGCTCCAGGGCATATGTCATGTAGTTGTCTTGGGTAGATATGCTGAAGTGTAATTTCAGTGACATGGGGTGTACAGAATTTAAAGTTAACAGACACTACCAAATTGTCCTCCATATTCCCTGTATTAATTTAAACTTTTACCATCATCATATGAGAGCTATTTCTGCACATTATTAATTGCTTGAAATTGGTTTTCCTAGATTTGTAAAATTGCCATTCTGATAAGTAATTTTTTAATAAAAATATGTCTTATATAAAGATTTTCATGTTTGGGTTACTGTAAAGGTAAAACATTTTGATATTTTATTGGTGATTTACATTCCATATTCTATCAGAAGACCTTTTATATCCTTTGCTTTTTAAAATTGAACTGTCTTGTCTTTTTAAATTATTGATAAGAATTTTTAATTATTTTAGATAATAATCTTATCATTTTGTGATTGTTCGGTTGCTCAGTCATGTCCGACTCTGTGACCCCATAGACTGAAGCATGCCAGGCTTTCCTGTCCTTCACCATCTCCTGGAGTTTGTTCATAATCATGTCCATTGAGTCGGTGATGCCATCCAACCATTTCATTATCTGTTGTCCCCTTCTCCTTCTGCCTTCAATCTTTCCCAGCATTGGGGTCTTTTCCAATGAGTCAGTTCTTTGCATCAGGTGGCCAAAGATTTGGAGTTTCATCTTCAGTATCAGTCCTTCCAATGAATATTCAGGATTGATTTCCTTTAGGATTAACTGGTTTGATCTCCTTGTAGTCCAATGAACTCTCAAGAGTCTTCTGTAGCACCACAGTTTGAAGGCATCAATTCATTGGCATTTAGCCATTTTTATTGTCCAACTCTCTGTAAATGAGGAAAACACATAGCTCTGACTATACAGAGCTTTGTAGGCAAAATAATGTCTCTGCTTTTTAATACACTATCTAGGTTTGTCATAGCTTTTCTTCCAAGGAGCAAGTATCTTTTAATTTCATAGCTTCAGTGGTTTTGGATCACATGAAAATAAAGTCACGGTTTCCATTGTTTCCCCATCTATTTTCCATGAAGCAGTGATACTGTATGCCATGATCTTAGTTTTTTGAATGTTGGGTTCGTTTTTTGGTTTTTTTTTGAGTTTTTTTAATTTATCTTTTTATTGAAGGATAATTGCTTTACAAAATTTTGTTGTTTTCTATCAAATCTCAAAATGATTTAGCCATAGGTATACCTATATCCTCTCCCTTTTGAACCTCCCTCCCATCTCTTACCCATCCCACCTCTCTAGATTGATACAGAGCCCTTGTCTGAGTTTCCTGAGACATACAGCAAATTCCCATTAGCTATCTATTTTACATATGGTAATGTAAGTTTCCAAGTTACTCTTTCCATACATCTCACCCTCTCCTCCCCTCTCCCCATGTCCATAAGTCTATTCTCTATGTCTGTTTCTCCATTGCTGCCCTGTAAATAAATTCTTTAGTACCATTTTTCTAGATTCTGTAAATATGCGTTAGAATATGATATTTATCTTTCTCTTTCTGACTCACTTCATTCTGTATAATAGGTTCTAGGTTCATCTATCTCATCAGAACTGACTCAAAGGTGTTCCTTTTTTATGGCCAAGTAATATTCCATTGTGTATATGTACCATGCCTTCTTTATCCATTCATCTGTTGATGGACATATAGGTTGCTTTCATGTTCCAGCTATTGTAAATAGTGCTGCGGTGAACAATGGAATACATGTGTCTTTTTCAATTTTGGTTTCCTCAGGGTATATGCCTAGGAGTGGGATTCCTGGGTCATAGGTGGTTTTATTCCTAGTTTTTTTAAGGAATCTCCATACCATCTTCCATAGTGGCTGTATCAATTTATATTCCCACCAACAATGCAAGAGCATTCCCTTTTCTCCACACTCTCTCCAGCATTTATTGTTTGTAGACTTTTCGATGATGTCCACTCTGACTAGTGTAAGATGATATCTCATTTTAATTCTGATCTACATTTCTCTAACAATGAGTGATGTTGAGCATCTTTACATGTGTTTGTTAGCCATCTGTATGTCTTCTTTGGAGAAATTTCTGTTGAGGTCTTTTCCCCACTTTTTGATTGGATTGTTTGTTTTCTGGCATTGAGTTATATGAGCTGCTTGTATATTTCGGAAATTCATCCTTTGTCAGTTGTTTAATTTGCTATTATTTTCTCCCATTCTTAGGTTGTCTTTTCACCTTGCTTATAGTTTCCTTTGCTGTGTAAAAGCTTTTAAGTTTAATCATGTCCCACTTGTTTACTTTTGTTTTTATTTCCATTACTGTAGAAGGTGGGTCATAGAGAATCTTGCTTTGATTTATGTCGAGTGTTCTGCCTATGTTTTCCTCTAAGGGTTTTGTAGTTTCTGGTCTTACATTTAGGTCTTTAATCCACTTTGAGTTTATCTTCGTGTATAGTGTTAGGACGTGTTCAATTTCATTCTTTTACACGTAGCTGTCCAGTTTTCCCAGCACCATTTATTGAGGAGGCTGTCTTTGCCCCATTGTATATTCTTGCCTTCTTTGTCAAAAATAAGGCACCCATAGGTTCATGGGTTTATTTCTGGGCTTTCTATCTTCTTGCATTGATCTATATTTCTGTTTTTGTGCCAGTACCATACTGTCTTGATGACTGCAGCTTTATATTATAATCTGAAGTCAGAAAAGTTGATTCCTCCAGCTCCATTCTTCTTTCTCAAGACTGCATTGGCTATTCAGGGTCTTTTGTGTTTCTATATGAATTGTGAAATTTTTTGTTCTAGTTCTGTGAAAAATGCCATTGGTAATTTGATAGAACCCTCATAGAATCTATAGATTGCGTTTGGTAGTATGGTCATTTTCACAATATTGATTCTTCCTACCCGGGAACAAATGTTGAGTTTTAAGCCAGCTTTTTCACTCTCCTCTTTCATCTTTATCAAGAGGCTTTTTAGTTCCTCTTTGCTTTCTGCCATAAGGGTGGTGTCATCTGCATATCTGAAGTTATTGATATTTCTCCCCATGATCTTGATTCCACTGTGTGCTTCATCCAGCCTGGCATTTCACATGATGTACTCTGCATATAAGTTAAATAAGCAGGGTGACAATATACAGCCTTGATGAACTCCTTTCCCAATTTGGAACCAGTCTGTTGTCCATGTCAGGTTCTAACTGTTGCTTTTTGACCTGTATACAGGTTTCTCAGGAGGCAGATAAGGCGATCTGGAATTCCCATCTCTTTAAGAATTTTCCACAGTTTGTTGTGGTCTACACAGTCAAAGGATTTAGTGTAGTCAGTGAAGCAGAAATAGTTGTTTTTCTGAAATTCTCTTGCGTTTTCTGTGATCCAACTGTTTCTCACTTAACGTTAACCGTATTCCTGTGTCACTCACATTTACCGTATATTTTCTAATATGGATATTGTCTTCTGAATTGAAAAACTTTGTCTACTCTTAAAGGCATATTCATTTTTCTATGATTTTCTTTAACATCTATTTATAGGATTTGGGGAAGAATATGTATTTCAGAAATTTGAATGTCAATTTTTTCTTTACAGTTTTCTTTGTGTGTGTGTTTCTCTACCAGCTTTATAAAGATATAATTGAATTATATAATTGTATAAGTTTAAGGTGTACAATAGCAGAGACATTACTTTGCCAACAAAGGTCCATCTAGTCAAGGCTATGGTTTTTCCAGTGGTCATGTATGAATGTGAAAGTTGGACTGTGAAGAAAGCTGAGCACCGAAGAATTGATGCTTTTGAACTGTGGTGTTGAAGAAGATGCTTGAGAGTCCCTTGGGCTGTGAGAAGATCCAACCAGTCCATTCTAAAGGAGATCAGTCCTGGGCGTTCTTTGGAAGGACGGATGCTAAAGCTGAAACTCTAATACTTTGGTGACCTCATGCGAAGAGTTGACTCATTGGAAAAGACTCTGATGCTGGGAGGGATTAGGGGCAGGAGGAGAAGGGGACGACAGAGGATGAGATGGCTGGATGGCATCACCAACTTGATGGGCATGAGTTTGGGTGAACTCCAGGAGTTGGTGATGGTGAGGCCTGGCATGCTGCAATTCATGGGGTCGCAAAGAGTCAGACACAACTGAGTGACTGAACTGAACTGAAGGTGTACAATGTGATGATTTGACATATATATATATGTCATAAAATGATTACTACAATAAGGACAGTTAACATAGCCATCTTTTCACATAACTGGTTTTTTTTTGTAGTGAGATTTGTTTAAGATTTACTCTTTTAAAAACTTTATTCTTTTTTTTATTTAATTTTATTTATTTATGTATTTATTTATTTGCACATCCTCTCCAGCATTTATTGTTTGTAACCAATACAATATTGTAAAGTAAAAAAAAAAAATCTTAATAACTTTCAAGTATGTAATACAATATTGTCAGTAGTCATCACTTAGTCCTTAGAACTTATTCATCTTAAAACTGGAAGTTTGTACCCTTTGACCAACATTTCATTTCCCTAGAAATCACTATTGTACCCTCTGTTTCTTTAAAATCACTGTTTTGTTAGATTCCACACATAAGATCATAAGATGTTTGTCTTAGTCTCACTTATTTCACTTAGCATGATGCTATCAAGGTGCATTCATCTATCTCAAATGGCTTGATTTCCTTCTTTTTATGACTAAATATGTTATTATATATATGTTATTTATCATTTTAGCCACTGGTAGACACATAGGTAGTTTCCATGTCTTCTCTGTTGTGATAAACACTACGATGAACACTGGAGTGTTTACCTCTCTTCAAGATAATGACTTCATATCCTTCAGACATGCCTAGAATAATGGGATTGCTGGATAATACAGTAATTGCTTTTTAAATTTTTTTGAGGAAATATAGTATATCACATTTATTGATTGGTGTATGTCAACCATCTTGAATGCCACAGCTAAACCCTACTTGATCATGGTTGTATGATCTTTTTAATGTGCTACTTAATTCTGTCTATTAGTATTTGTTGAGAATTTTGCATATATATTTATCAGAAATATTGGCCTGTAGTTTTCTTAGAGATGCTCATCTAACTTTGGAACCAGGGTAATGTTAGTTTTTTAAAATGAGTTTTGGAGTATTCTGTCCTCTTCAATATTTTGGAAGAGTTTGAAAAGGGTTAACACTAATTCTTCTTTAAATGTTTGGCAGAATTCACCAGAGAAATCATCTGGTCCCTGGCTTTTCTTTTAGATGAAGTTTTTAATAATTGTTTTAATCTCCTTTGTTGTTATTGATCTGTTTAGATTTTTTATTTCTTTATAATTCTGTCTTGGTTACTTGTATGTTTCTAGGAAGTTATCTGAATCTTTTGGATTGTACAGTTTATAGGCATATGATTTTTCATAGTAACCTTTTATAATTCTTTGCATTTTTTTAGAGTAAGTTGTAATGTCACCTGTCTCATTTCTGATTTTATTTATTTGAGTCTTCTCTCTTGGTTATTCTGGCTAAAATTTGTGAATTTTCTTTATTTAAATTTTTTTGTTGTTTTGTTGATTTTTTTTTCTATTGTCTTTCCAGTCTCTATTTCATTTATTTCTTCTCTATTATTCAGTTCAGTTCAGTTCAGTTCAGTCACTCAGTCATGTCTGACTCTTTGTGACCCCATGAATCACAGCACGCCAGGCCTCCCTGTCCATCACCAACTCCTGGAGTTCACTCAGACTCACGTCCATTGAGTCAGTGATGCCATCCAGCCATCTCATCCTCTGTAGTCCCCTTCTCCTCCTGCCCCAATCCCTCCCAGCATCAGAGTCTTTTCCAATGAGTCGACTCTTCGCATGAGGTGGCCAAAGTATTGGAGTTTCAGCTTTAGCATCATTCCTTCCAAAGAAATCCCAGGGCTGATCTCCTTCAGAATGGACTGGTTGGATCTCCTTGCAGTCCAAGGGACTCTCAAGAGTCTTCTCCAACACCACAGTTCAAAAGCATCAATTCTTTGGAGCTCAGCTTTCTTCACAATCCAACTCTCACATCCATACATGACCACTGGAAAAACCATAGCCTTGACTAGACGAACCTTTGTTGGCAAAGTAATGTCTCTGCTTTTGAATATGCTATCTAGGTTGGTCATAACTTTCCTTCCAAGGAGTAAGCATCTTTTAATTTCATGGCTGTAGTCACCATCTGCAGTGATTTTTAATATTTAGTGTTTTCTAACTTTTACTATATTTGGGCTTAGATTATTCTTTTTTCCTATATATTATGGTATAAAATTATTTATTTCAGATTTTACTTTTCTCTAAATGTTGGTGTTTACTGCTATAAATTTATCCTTTAGAACTACTTTCATGCATTCCATAAGTTGTGATATATTTATTTCTATTTTTATTTGTCTTGATACTTCATTTCACTTTTGATTCTTCTTTGGCCCCCTGGTTGTTAAAAACTATGTTGTTTAATTTCCATGTACTTGTTTAATTTCCATGTACTTCCAACAACAATTATGTTGTCTAAATTCCATATTCCCACTTGTCCCCTATTACTAATTTCTAGCTTCATACCACTGTTGGCAATAATGATACCTGATGTGATTTCAGTTCTTCTTAAATATTTTAAGACTTGCTTTGTGGTCCAACATAGGACCTATCCTGGAAAATGTTCTATGTTCACTTGAGGAGAATGTGTATTCTGGTACTGTTGCATGGAGTGTTTTATGACTATTTGTTAGGCTCATTTGGTCTGTAGCATTATTCAAGTCCATTGCATCCTTTCTCATTTTCTGTTTAAATAATTTATCTGATGTGGAGAATAGGGTATTGAAATCCCCTGTGGGGTTTCAATCCCCCATAGGGTATTGTTGTCTATTTTTTTTTTCCTTTGTTAATCGCTCAGTCATGTCTGGCTCTTGGTGACCCCATGAACTGCAGCCTGCCAGGTTCCTCTGTCCATGGAATTCTCCAGGAAAGAATACTGGAGTGGGTTGCTGTTCCCTTCTGCAGGAGGTCTTCCTGACCCACAGACTGATCCCAAGCCTCATGCACTGTGGGCAGACTTTTTAACATCTGAGCCACCAGGGAAGCCTTTTTTTTTTTTCTTGAAGTTTTGTTAATGCTTCCTCTAAAATTTCAGATGCTCCTATGTTGGAAACGTTTATATTTATAATTTTTATATCCTTTTAATTATTTGATCTTTTATCACAGTAAAGTGACTTTTATTTTTTTTCTTATGACTGAATTGGACTGAAAGTCTATTTTTTCTGAAAGATGGTTAACCACTTCTGCCTTCTTTTGGTTATCATTTTCATGGGATATTTTTTTTCCCATACCTTCTCTTTCAGCTTATGTTTGTCCTTAAAACTAAAATGACTTTTTGATTTTTTTTAATAAGGAGCACACCATTGGCTGTTGTTTTTATTCCTTCTGTTAATATGTCTTTTAATTGGAAAGTTTAATCCATTTATTTTAAAGTGATTATCAATATGCAAGAGCTTATTGCTATTTGGTTCATTTTCTTATGAGGAATTTTCTTAATTTCTTTATTTTTTCTTTCTTATTTTCTTCTTTTGTGATTTTTTAATGGTGTTTATGCTTTAATTCCTTCCTTTAACTATTGATTTATCTACTCTAGGTTTATTCTTTGTGGTTACCATGAGACTTACCTAAAACATCTTATAAAAACAGCAGTCTGTTTTAAGTTGATAACATCTTCAATCACATACAAAAATTTTACATTTACTTCTCATTGTACATTTTATTCTATTGCTGCTATATACTTTACATCTTTTTATATTATTCATTCATGAACAAATTATTTTAGCTATAGCTATTTTTGAAAAATTTTAACACTTGTACTAGAGATAAAAGTGCTTTATACATCATGATTACAATAGGGTTTTCATAATTTGACTATGTATTTTTCATTGATTTTTATACTTGCATATATTTTCATGTTGTTACTTAGTGTCGTTCTATTTCAACTAGAAGAACCTCCTTTATCATTTAAGTAGGTCTAGTGATGATGAACTCCCTTAGCTTTTGTTTGTTAGAATGTCTTTGTCTCTTCTTCATTTATGATGTAAAATTTTTACTTTATATAATATTCTTTGTTGGCAGGATTTTTTATTCTTAAAGCACTTTGACTATATCATCCTACTTCCTCCTGGCCTGTGAGAAATATGTTGATAATCTAATTGTGGGTCCTTTTTATCTAATGAGTTATTATTTTCTGTTGCTGCTTTCAAAATTCTCTTTGTCACTGTCTTGTGTTTGCCTTTTACCATTTTGATGATAGTATATTTTATGGCAATCTTTTTTGTGTTGATCTTGCTTGGGGTTCTTTAAACTTTCCACACCAGAATCTCTATCTCTTATCTAAGATATGGGAAGATTTTCAGCAATTATTTCTTTTTTTTTTTAGCAATTATTTATTTAAATTAGTTTCCTACCCCATTCTGTCTTTTCTTTCTGAAACTCCCATGATGCAGATGTTCAATTGTGTGATGTCCTGTAATTCATGTAAGCTTTCTCCATTTGTATTTTTCCATTCTGTTTCTTGTGAGCAAAATGATTTTCAAATGATCTGTCTTCAAATTTTTGTTGATTTTCCCCCCCATGCATGACTCAGTTCAGTTCAGTCGCTCAGTCATGTCCAACTCTTTGCAACCCCATGAATTGCAGCACGCCAGGCCTCCCTGTCCATCACCAACTCCCAGAGTCTGCCCAAACCCATGTCCACTGAGTTGGTGATGCCATCCAACCATCTCATCCTCTGTCGTACCCTTCTCTTCCTGCCTTCAATCTTTCCCAGGATCAGGGGCTTTTCCAGTGAATCAGCTCTTTGCATCAGGTGGCCAAAGTATTGGAATTTTAGTTTCAACATCAGTCCTTCCAATGAACACCCAGGCCTGATCTCCTTTAGGATAGACTGGTTGTATCTCCTTGCAGTCCAAGGGACTCTCAAGAGTCTTCTCTAGCACCACAGTTCAAAAGCATCAATTCTTTGGTGCTCAGCCTTCTTTATAGTCCAAGTCTCACATCCATACATGACCACTGCAAAAACCATAGCCTTGACTAGATGGACCTTTGTTGTCCATCTCTGCTTTTTAATATGCTATCTAGGTTGGTCATAACTTTACTTCCAAGGAGCAAGAGTCTTTTAATTTCATGGCTGCAATCACCATCAACAGTGATTCTGGAGCCCAGAAAAATAAAGTCAGCCACTGTTTCCCCATCTATTTGCCATGAAGTGATGGGACCAGATGCCATGATCTTAGTTTTCTGAATGTTAAGCTTTAAGCCAACTTTTTCACTCTCCTCTTTTACTTTCATCATGAGGCTCTTTAGTTTCTCTTCACTTTCTGCCATAAGGGTGGTGTCATCTGCATATCTGAGGTTATTAGATCTGTTGTTGAAGCTCTATACTGAATTTTTCATGTCTCTTGTTGTGCTCTTCAGCTCCAGGATTTGTTTTTACCTTTTTTCTTATGATTTATGCTTCCTTATTAAATTGTTCAGTTTGTTCATGCATTGTTTTCCTGACTTTCTTTAGTTGTTTGTGTTCTCTTGAATTCACTGAGTTTCTTTAAGATGATTATTTTGAAATCTTTGTTAGGCAAATCATAGTTCTCCATTTATTTGGGGTCATTTACTGGAGCTTTATTAGTTACCTATGATAGTGTCCTGTTTACTTGATTCTTTATGATTCATGTAGTCTGTGTATTTGGATGAGAAAATATCTTTTTCTGTCTTTAAAGACTTGTTTCAGCAGGTAAATATCTTCTCCCACTGGTTCCCTAGGCTGATGCAATTTTTAGTCATGCTAGGTTGAAGGCTGTCCCTGGGGCTGCAGTGGGGTCCACAGTTGGTATGTTTGTTACCAAGAGTTTTCAGGTGGATGGTTCGGTAGGGTGGCACTTGGGCAAGTTTCTATTTCAGAGTCCAGAGTTGGGTATTCAGTCAGTGGACCTACTGCCAGGTGTGGGAATGGGGGTAGCTCCTAGAAGATCCCTGGGAGGATTCCTGCCCAGTCCCTGGATGGATCTTTTAAAAGGATGGCCCTGGAACATGGCTGAAATGGACTGTAACAGCCCCAGGAATATTTCAGTATCCACAGCCAAGACTGAGGTCTGCACGCTGGACAGTGGAGGCACAGGGGTTCCCGGGTGGGCTGGATTTCTCCATGACTGTCTGTGGAGAGACTGAAACTGAATATATGGGCCTTTTTGGCTCCTTTGAAGTACAGACATGAGTGTTTCCCTCTGAGTCCCTTTGCCAACAGGACTGCTCACAGATTGTGTCTGAGAGGGGCTTGAACTGAACACAGGGCCCTTCTAGATCTCTGGGGTTGCAAATGCTAGGTTCCTGGGTTGGCAGATCTACTGGCAGACTTTGACTGTGAGGGGGTTAGCATTGAGGATGGAGTGCTTTCAGGGTCACAGGTAGGAGTGTCTCTTTCCAGGTCCCTGTCCCAGCAGAAATGTTCACAGACTGAAGCTGGGACAGGCTGGAGCCCTTTCAGAATCTACAATATGACTGTGTTTGTCAGGCTTATCTTCTCAGGCTACTGGGTAGTAGCCAAGAGAGACTGAAGCTGGGTCCACTTTAGGGTCTACAGCTGGGACCAAGTTCCCAAGTTCTGTATGCCTGCTACCCAACACACCCATGGGTGAGTGTGACTCCTCCTAGGTGCCTTCACATATGGTGCTTGTGTCAGGTCCAAGACAAATGGGGCTGTAACCAAGTTCTCAGGGGGTACAGAACAATTTCTGAGTGTGTGTATCACATGTATATTCAACCATGGTCAGCAAGCCAGCCATCAGGGTACAAGCATTCCTCCTCAAAATTCTTGGTCTTGAACTTTACTATGAAAGTGAATTGAAAATGAGAATCATTCAGTCATGTCTGACTCTTTGTGACCATGAATGTAGCCTGCCCGGCTCCTCTGTCCTTGGAATTCTCCAGTCAAGAATACCGGAGTGGGTAGCCATTCCTTTCTCCAGGGGAACATCCTGACCCAGGGCTCGAACCCTGGTGTCTTGCATTGCAGGCATGATTCTTTACTATCTGAGCCAGCCACCAGGGAAACCCTAGGTTTTCACAATTGCCTACCTGGATCCCAAAGCTCCCAGGAAGACACTTTTGTATGTGGATGGATGCCAAATTATTGACATTCATAGGGGATACATCTTATTTGATACTTCTCTGAAGTCACTCTAATTTTGTGTATTTTTGTGCATGGTTAGTGAAACCATTCAAGCTTATTTTTATTTTCCAAAGATACCTTATTGTTTCAATATCATTTATAGAAAATTAGATCCTTTTTGTAATTCACATTTATTGTGATTGTGGCTCACATTCAAATAAGAGACAAAAAAAGCACTTGGGAAAAAACAAGGTTAATGGAAATGATATACTTATATTTATTTTCTAGAATACATCTTTTCTCTGTCATTCTTTCTCTATTCCTCCCTATCTCTCCCTCCCAGTTTCCCAACAAAGAAGTATTTGATAGATAAATTAGACAATGGTTCTTTGCATGAGTGACTTGTTTGCACTGATACTCAGTGATTGCATATTTGTCAACACTTTCTGATTATGTTACATTTGTAAAATTCGAAATCACATACTCAATCCTCACTTCAGGAGATAACAAATGAAAAATGAGGCAAGGAAATGGGAAGAATGCTGTGCTGATTGCTTTCTAGAAGACTCAATTTGTAAGCTAGTGGGAATGCATATCTTTCCCAGTTGACCTTTCTTGCTACACTCTCTGCACTCCTTTTCTTCTAACACAAAAATTATCATGGGGATTTGTGTGAGATTATTTGATTCTCAGAACTGCATATGTTACTTTGTGGAATTTATAGCGGCTTCCCACAAAAATTTATTGGGACTTGTTAAATGCTCTGTGAAATGTCTCCACACTCTAACAGTTAATACTCTCTCCTCCATGTGCAGTTTCCTTTTTGATTAAACTTAATCCTGACACTTGGGTATTCCTAACAGTGATGTCAAGGAAGATGGGATCAGCCTTTCCTGGTGTTCTAGCTCCAGCAACATCCTTCCAGCTCCAGAAACATCTTCCTATTGCGTTACCTACTATTCAGTGAATTATTAGCCATCTGCTATGGGCTTAGTGCTGTAATTTAACTATTGTATCAGATGGGTACAAAGGGTAAGACGATCGATGTTAAACTTTCTCTTCCTTGGCATGCCATTTAATTTGTTTGACATATTACACCTTGTAAGTTCTTGTGTGTCAACATACCCTCTCTACCCCAAACCTAACTTGCACAACACTCCACTCCATGGTATGTTGTCGATTTAAACCCTTGTCCCTTCCATAACTCAATACAGTGTTTGGGATGGACATACAGTTTCTAACTCATGTATTGATTCAGACTGACAGCTAATGGTAACCGACTGCACTAGAAAAATCCTGATGCCTTTCAGTTGCAACTTTTCAAACAGGGAAGATTTGATTTCTATTTCTGTTATCATTTCCTAGTATCATAAAAACTCTGCTTTTCATACATACAACATTTTTCCATTCTTTGAAATATACTCTTTTAGCTATAATAAGTCTAGATGGTATATTTAAAATCCACATTAAAAGCAAGTTCATTAATAACTTTGTTGTGTATCAATACTAGAACCTATGGATGGCTGAATTTGAACTTCTTGAATCTTAGTTATGTTCTATTATAACATGTCAAGAGACAAGGGACCTTGATGAATTAGATTTACTAAACTGAGAATAGAAGGTGTCTTGTTTTCATTTGAACTTATACTTGAAAGTCTTTTAATTTTCTAATAATTGAAGTTTTTAATGGAATATATTAGAAAATTTGAGAAACACAGAAAACATTTTTAAATGGAAGAAAAGTGAGTTTTAACATTCTATCATACTGACTAAAATTTTTTGCATACATTGTTGCATTTTTTGTTATATATTGTTCCTATAATATAATTAAAATTGTACTGAATAAATAATGCATATCCTATTTGTTTCACCTATAATTAAAACATAAACACTCTCTGATATTTGAAAACTATTCATAACATTATTTTTATGGGTTCATAATTTTTCATCAACTGAACATGTTTATTTTACTTAAGCATACCTAATACCATGTATTTTCATTAATTTCTCATATTTACTACAATTAACAATGCCTTCATAAATGAAGAAATGTGTTTTAGACTCTTATTTTACTAGAAGTTACATTCTCAGAGCAAAACAAAATTTATTTTAAGGTTATTACTAAACAACTTCTTTTTAAATAAACAAGGGAATATAACAGATACATCTGTGAACTGTAGGTTTTCAAATTTATTTTCCTAAATAAATGAGTCTTATAGGGTGGTGGCAATGAAGATCCCATCTTGATAGGTTACATGTTTTTAAGTGGCTTTACATTGACCATGATTCTGGGCTAGATGCACGTTTGGGATCTCTCGTTTTGAAAAATACTACAGGGAAGAGAAAAATATAGAAGCATTTTTGTTTTTATAAGGTAGTTGATCCAGTTTTAAAATGCAGCATCAAACTTCAGACTATATATTGTATAGTGTGCTTATTGAAATTCCTTCCAGAAAAACAATGAAACTAAAAATTATGAATTTATTCATTTAACTTTATAAACTTTAGGTTACATTTGTAACTATGTATGCTTATTGGAAATTGACAAAAAATTCAGTTTTTCAGCCTAATATTCTAAGTTCCAAGTTGTGTAACCCTTCCCTTGATGGATGGCATTTGTAGCATGTTCATAACAAGGGTGACTTTTTACAGAAATCTTTCAGTACATCAACAGTTTTGCCAAAGGCCCCTCCTCATGTTTTGAAATTCAAATTATTTTCCTTTGAATTGTCTTTTCATAATTCCCCCATGTCAGTTTCCTGCTCTATTCTTGCTACCTTGTCTGGCTCTGTCAGAACGTTTTTTGTCAATGGCTTTGCATGTGGTTCTTCAACATCACTTTTATAAAATCCTGGATCATTTCAGAAACAAGAAGTTCCCTGATTCAACCCAGTTGTACTTGTACTTTAAACATTACACACACACCATAGAATTGAAAGAGATACGTGTCAGTGAGAAGAAGGGGAAGTGTTTGAATAGAAATTAATTTGATAAATTTTCAGTTTAATTAGCTATATTTTTGCCCTATGAATACTAACCAATATCATGACCGTAGGATTGAGGCTAATGAACGTTTGACTATAAAAGTCCACATGTGGGTTCTGGCTCTTATGTTTGATCTGTCCATCCAACCTAGTGTTGGAGTTTACATTTCACAATCAGGAAATTCTCTACACTCACCATCAGGCTGAGCTCTATTGAAAACAATGATTCTCAATTGGCTTCACATTAATATTACATGAGGAGCATTTAATGCCAATGCTCAAACCATACTCAGATAAACCAAATTAGAATTTCTGGTGATAGGACCCAGTCATTAGCATTTTAAACGTTCTTTTTAAAAGGGGAATACGAATATGTATTTCCCATCATCTATACTCTCAATGCCTAAGAATTCTGAATAACTGTGTTTGGGTATTTGGTGCCTGGGAATCTACATTTTAAAATAGTCCTTATATGATTGTGATACAAGTGGTATTGGAAAACATCTTCAGATAATTCTGATCCACATAGACAGATAGTGGTGTGTAAGGAGGTAGATTCATCTCATCTTGGAGAGACAATACTTAATTTTCAGTTAATATCTTCAAATACTTATTTTCAACTCTTCATAACACAATAACTACTTCTGTATGTAACTACTAAGACTACTTAACATACTACTTTACCTGTTTAATTGTAAGCATTATTAGTTATAATGAATTTCATTTCAACCAATCAAATATTGGTGCATTGGTATGTGATTTTTATATATTGGTGCTTCTACAACTTGGTTGGGCATCCAGTAGTCTGAGCTTCTCACTAAAATTTTCATTATGATTCTGATTCAATGAGGCCTAACATTCAACGTTTATAACAAGCTTCCAATTTTTGCTAACGCTGCTAAACTTTGGACTAAAATTTGAGTCAGTAGGCACCAGGCTAAGATATATATATATTTCTAAGAGGACCACAGGATGGATTATTCTCTTGAAACTGACCCTTTATAATCTGCCTATAATTAAATGCAATTGAAAAATATATTTTTCTACTATTCATGAATGATTTTCTATGGACAGAGCACTTTAAATATGAAATATCAAATACCTGACCTTATTTATTATACCTACTTAACTGAGGCTCAGAGCGAAAAATTACTTTGCCCAAGGCCACAGAGCGTGAAGGAAGACCACCTTCCTTTGATCCGGAGTCTAGAATCTTATTGCTGAACAATGTCCTTCTCTGGCTCATCTGCTCCCTACTTCCTGAGTTTTTGTTTTTTATTTTTTTGTAATGATTGAAGATGAATATTTGGGCTTCATCACAAGCAATATATTGCACCTTGAAGATGGCTGTCCACACAAGACTGTTAGTTAATAATATCACACATCAGTTCAGTTCAGTTCAGTCATTCAGTCGTGTCCTACTCTTTGTGACCCTATGAATCAGCATGCCAGGCTTCCCTGTCTATCACCAACTCCCGGAGTCTACTCAAACACATGTCCATCGAGTTGGTGATGCCATCCAATCATCTCATCCTCTGTCATCCCCTTCTCCTCCTGCCCCCAACCCCTCCCAGCATCAGGGTCTTTTCCAATGAGTCAACTCTTCGCATGAGGTGGCCAAAGTATTGGAGTTTCAGCTTTAGCATCAGTCTTTCCAATGAACACCCAGGACTGATCTCCTTTAGGATGGACTGGTTGGACCTCCTTGCAGTCCAAGGGACTCTCAAGAGTCTACAAAAGTGTGATATTGGAGTGGGTAGTCATTTCCTCTCCCAATATTCCCAATTCAGGAATCGAACCCAGGTCTCCTGCATTGCAGGTGGATTCCTTACCAGCTGAGCTACCAGGGAAGCCCCATAATGCACATAAATACATAGTACATGCAATTGTTATTGCACATTTGGGTAGTACCTCCCTCCTGTACTCAAGTCCTTTTATTCTTACTGGATTTGGAATTCTTATCAGTAATGTGACATTGTACTCACCTTTAGTTTTGGATAAAAAATAGGAAAAATAGGTGATTAGTTATTTGGACGCTAAAACAGATCTTACAGTATGGATCTAATGGAAAAAATAGCTAATACAAATTGATCTCTTAAACTGTGCAACTTACTTCATGCATAGATTATCCCATTCAGTCCTCACAAGCCACACAATTCTCATCTACATTTTACAGATCCAGAAACTGAAAATCAAGGGTTCAAACCTTGTCTTCTGATAACAGCTGCTAAATGATGAAGGCAATGTTTGGCTTCTTAGTGAATCAATATAGTTAAAGGAATGTGGTATTTGTTTCTATGTAAACTGCAAATAACAATTCCAAATGCATTAGATGAATTTGTAATATATTGTGCTAAGATAGATCTGTTTTTATTTCAGAACAAATGAAAGCATGTTTAATCTGATGATCACTGCAATAACTCTAGCCTAATTGAGATTCATGAGAGTGTTTATTTATGCGAGGAAGATAAAATAACATTTTTGCAAAAGGCACACCCAACCACCAGTATTTTTGTATGTGATTTATAAAGTGAAAGCTTCCTAAAATGAAATATATAGAGTGTTTTATTTCTTGTATTTAACATTTGTAATAACCCATAACATGATAAGTGAATAAGGTTATATTGACTAGGATTTTGCTGCAGTCAGTCTTCGTTTTACTTTTTAAACTCTGATGCCTGAGAGTAAGAATTAAACAAATGGTTTAATTACACTTCCAATTGTACAATTCGTTTTCAGTTCCAACTAGTAGCCATGAAGATTTAAATAAAAGAGCAGAATATTTCAGCACACTTGCCATGTATTTCCAAAGGAGTGATATGTTCTAACTATAGGAAACTTTTGCAACTTTCCTATTCCTGGCTCACCTTCCTTCACCAACTAAGGATGGATTAGTTTACAAAGATCTGGCCTCCAGCGTGTATGCTGGTGGATGGTACTTTCTCTTCCCTTTTCCTCCTCCTCACTTTTGTTTAATTTCTGCTTGCATATTGAAATGATTATTTACAAAAGTTCTCTACTTGATATAAACCCTCAAGGGCAGTATCTTTTTTTAAGTATTTGAAATGTTGGCATAACACAATGATGAGCATTCAATAAGCTCAGTAAATATTTATGGAATTAAAAAGTATCAAATACTCTTGCAGAACATTGATTGAATATTATTAACAAACTCTCTAATTCGAGCTAGGTACTTGGCTCAATAGTAAATAGTAAAAGGAAATTTTTCTTTTATTCTCTACTTTTGTTCTCAAATATCTCATCATGATGCTATGATTTCTAAAGAAATTAACTCTGCAGAATAAAAGTCATTTTAAGGTAATTCCTTGTATTTTTCTCTTGGATATATCTCTTTAAAAGGAGTCTTTTCTCAGCAGGTTTTTGCCAACTAGCAATCCATTTGTGTTCTCAATTTGAGACCTGTATTTGCTTTAGAGTACAGATTTTCTGAATAGCAGTGGCCATACTAACATTGTACACAGAGGTGGCATGTGGTTTTCAAACAAGGTCTGATTACACCCCAGTGGTTCATGAAACTGTAATGCAGGGCAATTGTTTCAAAACATTTTATTTGTGAACACCTCAAATGAGATTTCTAAATTTTATTTGCTTGGAGCCCTGATTGAAATACAGGGAGGTGGAGCTGAGAACACTTGTTATAATGGGAAAACACACGTTAGCTTATACTGCAGAGAACACTTCCTGGGAGAACCATAAAGGGTCTGTGAAATTATTCTTTCTCTACCTAGTATGCTAGTAGAATAATTGTTTTCTAAAAGACCCTATTGTAATTGCAATGGTGCTAACTGGTATTCTTTAGGTCTCTTTAGTTTATATTATAGTGTTTACTTAGGACTAAACATTAGAGGACTCTTGGGCCAGAGAAGCAATCCAGGATGTGAGCTGCCTGCATCTTTTGTCTAGTTAGCTTTCTAGAGAGCTTAAAAAAATAAATAAATACAAATAAGGCTTATTCTATACTAGGAAGAATCTGCTTTTTAAAGAGAAAGGATCTGGAATCAAACCACAGCTACCCCAGATACTAGATGTATGAAAATGAAAATGAAAGTTGCTCAGTTGTGTTCTACTCTTTGCGACCCCATGGACTATACAGTCCATGGAATTCTGCAGACCAGAATACTGGAGTGGGTAGCCTTTCCCTTCTCCAGGGATCTTCCCAAACCAGGGATAGAACCCAGGGCTCCTGCATTGCAGGCAGATTCTTTACCAACTGAGCCATAAGGGAAGCCCAAAAATCCTGGAGTGGGTAGCCTATCCCTTCTCCAGTGGATCTTCCCAACCCAGGAATCCACCCGGGGTCTCCTGCATTGCAGGCAGATTCTTTACTAACTGAGCCATCAGGGAAGCCCATACTAGCTGTATGTCATTAGGTAATTTTTACAAACCGTTTGGACCCCTGTTTACCTATCTGTAAATTGGAGATAATAGTAGTTCATTAAGGGCTTATAAAGATTTAAAAATGTATACACTGAAAACAACCTACCCATACCTGACACATTGAAATAGTAATACACATAATTTATTCATCTATGGCCAAACACAATATGCCATTGATGTGCATGCATGCTAAGTTGCTTCAGTCATGTCCGACTCTTTGTGACCCCGTGGACTGTTTCCCGCCATGCACCTCTGTCCATAGGATATCGCAGGCAAGAATATTGGAGTGAGTTGCCATGCCCTCTTCCAGGGGATCTTCCTGATCCAGGGAAAGAACCAATGTCTTTTATGTCTCCTGCATTGGCCGGCAGGCTCTTTAAACACTGAGCAACCTGGGAAGCCCATTGGTGGTATGGTATTAAGGGATATTTCCTGCAAATCATTGCCAAAGTTAGATTAAATATAAAGTCCTAAATGTTCCTACTACAGAAATCTT
This sequence comes from Bison bison bison, assembly GCF_000754665.1. Lineage (NCBI taxonomy): Eukaryota > Metazoa > Chordata > Mammalia > Artiodactyla > Bovidae > Bison > Bison bison. The sequence continues at coordinate 483,703 of NW_011495032.1, forward strand.
TTGCATCTTTTTAATTAAGAAATACTCAATTTTGACAGATATAAGTGATCAGGAATTTCTGATGCATTTTAACACTTAGATTATAAATCAGGGGTAAGTGAACTTTGTCTATAAAGGACCACAGATAGAAAGTTATTTTGGACTTTGTGAGTCATATGGTCATGGACTCAATTACTCAACTCTGCCATTATAATAGTATAAGAGCAGACTGCTGCTGCTGCTGCTGCTAAGTCGCTTCAGTCGTGTCCGACTCTGTGCGACCCCATAGACGGCAGCCCACCAGGCTCCGCCATCCCTGGGATTCTCCAGGCAAGTACACTGGAGTGGGTTGCCATTTCCTTCTCCATAAGAGCAGACTAGATACTATCTAAACAAATGAGCATAGCCTAAACTCCAAATTTGGCCTATTACCCCTGCAATATATTAGGTAATAGAGGCAGTAATTACAGATTATTAGATAGTATTGCAAAAATGAAAACACTGTTTACCAATAGGTTGGTGAGGGTGTGTGTGTGTGTGTGTGTCTGTTTCATTTCTGAGAGTGTGGGAGTGAAGAATAAGCTGTCAATCCCACTTCCAATGACGATTAAAAACAGGAGGAATTTAGATAATGTATTATAAATTACTTATTTGGAGATATGTCTGCTAGAATACAGTTTTAAGAAAAATTATGACATTTAATGATTCTCCAACTGATTGCAAGTATGCTTCAAAATCTAATATTGTGCTTAAAATTTTTAAGAACTGAGAAGTCAAATTTCTGTCTATTATAGTGTCTTTCATGGAGTAAGGGCTGGATATAGGAAAAAAAATCTACGCTTCACAACATGATTCTTGAGAGGTACTTTATTTTAAAATGGGCAACCCTCTTAGGATATCTAAAATGGGATATAATTGGTGGACATCAATTTGCAGAGTCTTATGTAGAATACATCTGTTGGCATAAACATGCTTTATATTTTCATGGATTTATCTCTTGAGTTTTCTGTATTTGAGGACATCTTCTAAATAATGTAACATCACTGTCCAGGCAAAAAAAAATATTATGAATAGTATCTGCATTTAAAACAAGGGAGAGTGCTAACATGCTGGTTTTAGTAAAAATGCATTTGATGTTTCTGCTGCTGATTTCCCCTCTGGAAAATTTGTGCAATATTATTTGTGATTTTTATGATTTTGTAATCATAAAAAAAAAATCTAGAGTTGTTGGGTTTTTTGTTTTTTTTTTTGCTTTTTTGATATCTTAAATGTTTATTATCAAAACACTGTATTCAAGTTTATATACCTGGGTTCTGTACTATAAGAACTGCAAGAGTAGACTGAAATAATGAGTTCTCTTATTACTCTTGTTTCACATTGTTCATTTTGTCTTAGATATATAAATTTATTCCCTAAATTCTTGCTTGTTAAAAATTATGTTTTGCCTTTCTTTTTGAAAAATTTATTGTATATCTCATCAAGCTGTATAATAAGTAGTTTTTTTTATTTTTATTCAATAAATAAATGTGTTATAAAAATGAATAAAAATGTGTGTTAAAATGTTAGTGCAAATCTGCTGTCTAGAGGGGTTATATGTGTGTTTGTTGGTCGCTCAGTCATGCCCAACTCCTTGCCACCCCATAAACTACAGCCTGCCAGGCTCTTCTGTCCATGGAATTCTCCAGGCAAGAATACTGGGAGGGGGTAGCCATTCCCTTCTCTGGGGGATGTGCCTGACCCAGGGATCAAACCCAGGGCTCCTGCATTGCAGGCAGATTCTTTACTGTCTGGGGTTACATGAATGCAATGAAATAATTCTCCCTAAGTATAGAGTATAAAAGTATAAGATACTAATGAATATAGTCCAGAAAAAAAAAATGAAGCAAATTGACTTTTTTTAATCTCTTAAATCCATCCTCTTCAAGGTTATTTATGTAGGTTATTCAAATTTACATTTGTGAGCCACTCAATCCACCTAATTTTCATTAAGGGCTTCCCAGGTGGTGCAGTGATAAAGAACCCACCTGCAGTGTGGGAGACACAAGAGACAAAGGTTTGATCCCTGGGTTGGGAAGGTCCCCTGGAGTAGGAAATAGCAACCTGTCCAGCATTCTTGCCTGGAAAATTCCATGGACAGAGGAGCCCGGCAGGCTATAGTCCATTGGGTAGCAAAGAGCTGAAGACTACTGAGTGCCTGAGCACACAAACACATTTTTGTTAAACTAAAATTATTGTCCATGCATTATCTTTGGCCTTAGAGAAAGTCAAATATGACTAAGACATGGTCCTGGCATTAGAGGAACTTACTAGGAGAGGAGATGAATTCTGACTACTATTAATACATAGTAGGGGCTTCCCAGGGGGTGCTACTGATAAACAGCCTGCCTGCCAATGCAGGAGACAAAAGAAATGCAAGTTTGATGCCTGGGTCAGGAAGATCCCCTGGCAGAGGGCGTGGTAACCCATTCTAGTATTCTTGCCCAGAGAATCCTATGGACAGAGGAGCCTGGCGGACTTCAGTCCATAGTGTCTCAAAGAGTCAGACATGACTAAAGCAATTTAACAGCAGCAATACCAATACGTGGTAGAGTCTTTTCATATAAGAAGCTATTCCATGTTTTCTAATTCTAGGACTCAGTCTCTTTCCATATTGCCCATAGTATAAGTTACATTCCATATTGTTCTATACTTAGATCATAATATTTGTTATGAATCAAGCTATTTCTCTCCCAAATGCCCATCTCAACCCCGCTCCAATTATTTCAGTCCTACCTGAATTATTTTGATCCTACTCAATTTATAACTCCCAGTTTAAATATTTCTTCTCAGAAGTCTTTATCCAATGTTCAGTCAGATCTGCCAACCATGTTGCTTTCTTTGAATTTCTCTCAGTTCAGTTCAGTTCAGTCGCTCAGTCGTGTCCGACTCTTTGCGACCCCATGAATCGCAGCACGCCAGGCCAATCAGAATATCTCTGATACAGCTTAAAAAAAAATCATTATGCTGCCTAGTGCAGTCCATTGCTAGTTTAAAGTATGGATAGCAACTACCTTACCAACAGTTCTAATTTATTTTGATTCTTCCCACTAAGACTCTGGGGCTTCCCTGATGGCTCAGATAGTAAAGCACCTGCCTGCAATGCAGGAGACCTGGGTTTGATCCCTGGGTCAGGAAGATACCCTGGAGAAGGAAATGGCAACCCACTCCAGCATTCTTGCCTGGAAAATCCCATGGTCAGAGTAGCCTCATAAGTTACAGTCCATGGGGTCGCAAAGAGTCGGACACAACTAAGAGACTTCACTTCACTTCACTAAGACTCTGACATTAGTAGGAATTTGGTCACTCTGTAATGGCTTTCAAATTCTATTTGTTTTTGCTTATGGGTATGGTAACATCTTTTCCTCTGATGCTCTACCCTTAAAATGTTGCTAATCATCTATTTCATGGAGATCAGATGGAGTCCTAAATTTATATGAGGAACAAAACAACAATTACTTTCCAATAGTTCACCCAATAATACCCAGTTCAGAGATGTTTATTGCTCTAGTTATGTTCCTGATTTTTAAAAGGTCCTTTACAATATTTAGCACTGCCCCCAACCCCAATAATAAATGGAGGCTTTGTGTGGACTGACTTAATTATGCAACAATAGGGAATATCTGTGCGTTAACAAAAAATAAATACTTTAAAAGAATGCATTTTATGAAGTCTCTAGTAGATTAGAGTAGAGTGAGTGTGACTTGATGTTAGAGTTTTAAAATTGCTTTGGGAAGAGGACAGCCTGTTTTTATTTCTTTGTCATCTAACACTGTTATTATGTGAGAAAATTAATTTGCTGTGTTTTATGTTCCTGTTATAATCTATGCTGTGTGACAGAGCTGTGGATTCTGTTGTAATGATAAGGAGAGATAAATAGCACTACAGTGCTTAGGAAGATGGCTTTATTTCCAACTGTGGACAGCCTGGGAAATTTAGCAAATGGTTGACTTGGTTTTTGAGTGGTGACAAGCTTAGAAGAGATGAATTAAAGGATTATCAATTGTCTAGTCCCATTTCTTCAGTGAACACACTGAAAACTAAGGCTCAAGTCCTAGACCTTATTGTTCTCATTTCCAGAATGGTTAACTTGGCATTATTTCCTAGAGCAATCAACAGGACTCTTAGACTGTTTTCTCTCTCTCTCTCTGCTTTCTTTTTCTCTCTCTTATTCTCACTCTTACTGTCTTTCCTTCTCTCTCTCTAAAGAGTGAGATCCCTTCAGAATTGTTCTTCCATCAAGCCAAATCCAAATCATTCTTCATCTTCAAACCAGCGTTCACCTTTTAAAAATTCAGGTGCCAGCTGGAGCTTGGAAACATGGTTTTAAGAGACTCCAATGCTGAGATTCTATGGTTCCATTATCTTTTAGTTTATCTTGATCTTGATCATTTTTGTCTTTTAAATTCAATAATACTTCCAGTATGCCATAGTCACTATCAACTGTTTAATTGTAAACTGTTATTTTCTTGTGCTTTGCTTTAGCTTAGTCTCAGATGTTTAACAAACAACCAATTCTAAATGATAGTTGTCAGCTTATTACTATTATATTATCGTTAGGCTTTCACATAGTATTAGATAAGCCCTTAAAATTAGGTATCCTTTTTGTCTTACTTTTTTAAGATAAAAACTTATGTAGGTGTTTAATTTGGGTCACTTTAACCTGCCTTATGATACCATCTTCCCAGGGCATAGTTAAATGGATAGATGGATATATAGACAGACAGATAAATATTAATAATTAGATAGATCTTGTAGAAATTCCTGAAGTGCATAAGTATATATATTTATATATATATTATATGTATATATATAATAATTAGATAGATCTTGTAGAAATTCCTGAAGTGCATAAGTATATATATAGTGTGCTCAGTTGCATCTGTCATGTCTGATTCTTTTTGACTCTATGAACTGTAACCTGCCGGCCTCCTCTGTCTATGAGATTCTCCAAACAAGAATACTAGAATGGGTTGCTGTGCCCTCCTCCAGGGGATCTTCCCAACCCAAGAATCAAATGCTCATTTCTTATGTTTCCTGCATTTGCAGGAACCGCTGTACCACTGGTGCCACCTGAAGAGCCTGTGTATGCTATGCCCTACCTCTATTCAAGCTTGTAGTAAAACCATCTTCACTGTCCAGACTATGTATAACTAATCTCAATCTTTTAATCAAGTTTTCCATTTGGTAAACTAAAAGACCCTTTTTTCTAAGATTTTGTTAAATCACTACAATAGCTAACGCTTATTGGTAGCTAACTTATTGAGTGTGTCTTATGGACTGAAAATGCTGATAAGCACAATTATATATACTCTTTATCCTCAAATCTCAAATGCTCTTTATTGAGGTACCATATTTTTTCCCATTTGTTAGATGAGGAAACTGAGATTTTGAAACATTAAAATGTGACTCAGTGGGACCCCATGGACTATACAGTCCATGGTATTCTCCAGGCCAGAATACTAGAGTGGGTAGCCTTTCCCTTCTCCAGGGGATCTTCCCAACCCAGAGATCGAACCCAGGTCTCCCTCATTGCAGGCGGATCCTTTACCATCTGAGCTACAAGGGAAGCCCAGGAATACTGGAGTGGGTAGCCTCTCCATTTTCCAGTGGATCTTCCCAACCCAGGAATCCAACTGGGGTCTCCTACATTGCAGGTGGATTCTTTACCAACTGTGCTATGAGGGAAGCCTGTAATATAGTCTCCCTATCTTATTTTCTCCTTTATTTCTTTTGTTTCATCCATTCAACAAATACTTATTTAGTCCCTATCATGGACCAGGTACTGTGCTAAACACTAGGAATATAGGAGTGGGCAAAAAACAGAAGTTATTCTTATTTTCATAGAGCTATTTAAAGTAATGATAGAAATAAAATCCTTACCCAGGTCCTCCCCAATCCAGCAACGAATTCTTCAACTTCAATACTCAGTGTGTCTCTTTTTCATTTTTTTTTCCTTCGGTATCACAAAAATGTATAGGGACAGTGAGTATGAGATAAGTTCTAACACAGTGTCTGGTTTACTGACTTCCTTCTGCTCTCTGATGACAATGAAACTCTTCTTCTGTCCTGGACTTCCTGCCCCTGCCCCTGGCCTGCAGAAAATCCAGAACATTGACCCATTGTAGTAGTGACATCCTGTCTTTCAAAATTTCTCTCCTAGAGCTCACATATCTTCTCACTTTTCAAAGTCCTCTCTTCAAAGCCACCCATCTAGGTAAGAGGTGGCCAGCGCCTGATTCTATATCATGGCAAAAATATAAAATATACATGGCAAAAATACAAAATTTATCTGTATAGTACATGGAGAGAAACACCAAAGCTATGTGTAGCCTGTGATGATAGATTCAAGGGTTCAGCTGCCCCAGACCTTTCCTGGCAGGAAGAATCCATCCTTGTCTCAGAATCCTGTGAGCCATCCATAACAGTCCAGGTAGGGAAGATTTTTTTTAGCTATTTCCAGCCTAGGTTGACTTTAATGGATTTTATTTTTCAGGTGACTCTAAGTCAAGCCCCATAGGAGTTGGAAGTCAAGTGGCCCCTCCTGTCAGTTACTTAGGGCGAGAACTTTCTCTTTCACCCTCTGACCACTTTACCAGGAAGGGAAATTAAAGGATCTGATTTCACTCTGCCTCTACTTCACTGTGGCTCCCAGTGGGACATGTTTCTATGATATTCAAAGGTTAGAAAGAAGTGGATCCTGCAGTTCAGAGAGAAGTAGAAAAGGCAGTGGCAAAGGCAAAGACAAAAGGGTGAAGACAGGATGAGGTTAGCACATGAAAGTGTTTTCTTTCTCTCTTGGGCTGGTTTCACAATGCAGACACACCAGGGTGGCTGTCTTCTTCAGTACTTTGTTAAAGGTCTCTGATTGGGTTAGAAACTTGACTGTACTAAGAGACATCAAACATCCAGCAAGTCTTTGGTCTTACTCAACAGTTGGGTCCCATGTTTCTGTTCTCCCATTCACCACATTTTTCCAGAGAAATCTAGTTTGCTTCCAACACTCAGTTACCTATTCCACAAAGGAAAGAGGTCGGTGGATGAAAAACCATACTCGCAAAAGAGCAAAGAGAACCTACTCTCTCTTTTATTATGAGACACCTGTGCTGGAATATTTAATTCATGTGCATAGGTGTGTTTTTTACTAATTTTTGTTTTCATCATATTGAATATTGTGTTTGTAAAGCTGAGCAGATTCTACTTAAAGAAGTCCACAGAAACCCATTAAATGACCATGGTTAATTGTCATTGGATTCTTAACTGTTCAGTGAACATCTTCTAACTAAAAAGGATGTACCTGCCTAAGTCAATAAGAATTTTTCACTGGTTAAATTGAAAGAGCATATTTTATTTTTGTTTTTACATGAATTTTCTGCCTGGTCTGCCAGATCAGTATTCCCTTTTTTCAGTTATCCTCATTTTCCTCCTTCTAAATCTCTGATTGTCCTTTCTCAAACTCTCTCTTGCGTCCCTCATCCTCTGTTTAGTTCTGAAGTATTACTACCCACTAACTTCCGTCTTCATATTACCTCTTGACTCTGCCTATTTGCCTGCTGATTTCCCCAGTCTCGTATCTCACAAGATAAAACCAAGATTTGGATGCTAAGCCACTTCCTGTGCTGCCATAACTTTACTTATTGACCCAAAAATTGCTGACTGGTCACTGCTCTCTTAGGTTCCTCCTGTCCCTGTTTTGCTAATAATTAACAGTTAACTTTTGCCTTTAAAAATAAAACATAGAACTAAGATCTATTTTTCACCAATAGAAGCTTCACTCTTTAGGCTAGTACTAAAGGCTCCCAAATTCTATCTCTTGACCATGAGACAATTCTTTGGAACTCCAGACTACCTATCTGCTTGCTAGGATTTCCCATTGGAAAGCTATGTTCTTTCCAGTAGTCATGCACAGATGTGAAAGTAGGACCATACAAAGGCTGAGTGCTGAAGAATCAGTGCTTTCGGATTGTGGTGCTGGAAAAGACTCTTGAGAGTCCCTTGGACTGCAAGGAGATCAAATCGGTCATTCTTAAAGGAAATCAACCCTGAATATTCATTGGAAGCACTGACACTGAAGCTGAAGCTCCAATACTTTGGCTGCCTGATGTGAAGAGCCAACTCATTGGAAAAAACCCTCATGCTAGGAAAGATTGAAGGCAGGAGGAGAAGGGGGCGACAGAGGATGAGATGGTTGAATGATATTACTGATTCAATGGACATGAATTTGAGCAAGCTCCAGGAGATGGTGAAGGACAGGGAAGCCTGGAATGCTGCATTCCATGAGGTTGCAAAGAGTCAGACACAACTGAGCGACTGAACAACAACAAAATCAAACGTGCAAAATTAAATCCATCCTTTCTTCTATGAAGACATGCAATTTCTTACTCTTATCCAAAATCCTAGGTTTCGATGAAAGTGATAGTGTTTGTTGCTCAGTCGTGTCTGACTCTTTGCAACTCCAAGGGACTGTAGCCTGCCAGGCTCCTCTATCCATGGAATTCTCCAGACAAGAACACTAGAGTGGGTAGCCATTCTCTTATCCATGGGATCTTCCCAACCCAGGGATCAAACCCATGTCTCCTGCATTGGATGCAGATTCTTTACCATCTGAATGATCAGGGAACTAGATTTGGGCAGTAAGGCAGAATTAATGATTGGCCAAAATCCCTGAGAACTGGCTATTTCATTTGAAGGTACTATAATCTCTTTCAGATAAAGCATATGACAGAATATTATAACTTCCTCATTATCACCCCATTTCACCTCCAACCACCCCATTTTTCTGGTTGTTGTCATGTCCCAAACATCTGCCACTTCTTCTGCGTGGTCTCTGCAGCACCCGTACTAAGCTGTTCTACAACCACACCTGGGAATATGCAGTCTCTCATCTTCACAGAATGTTCTTTCTTCTCTTGTCTATTTATTCTAATCTGTCACAACTTCAAATTCCAGTTAAAGTATTTTTCGACAATAAAACTTTTTTTTCTAAATATGCCTAAAATGAGTTCTTTTCTCTCCTTGAACACCCAAAGATGATAAATTTAGTACTTTATCATACAGTATTTTATGCAACCCTCTGTTCCTATGGATGAGTCATATCACCTCAAAGAAATTCAGAGGAAAAACCACATTATGTAATTCTATTTTATTTTCAACAGAACTCAGTTTAAGGTTCAATAGTAATTCTCTCATTCTGTTTTAATGCATCTGTCAGGAATCATTTATTGTATACATATTATTTTCCTGATATTATAAGAAGACTTTGTTATAGAAATATTAGAAACATGATACTCAAACTTAGGGTGTTTACAGTTTAGTGGGTGGGATTGAGAATGGATTGGGAAAATATCATAAAACAAAAATGCTGGCTGTATTCACAGACTACTAAGAGAATCCTGAGGTGCCTATATAAATGAGAAAGGACGATCTTGGAAGGCTTTGTAGAAGAGGTGGTATTTGATCTAGAATGTAAAAGGCTAATAGGGGCTAGTCAAGTGAGAAGACGGTGGGTGGGACCCAGTATGCAGAAAGTCACAGCAGCACACTGCATTAAAAGATCTACACACTATTTTGCAGAATCAGAGTGATGTTTCTCCTCTACTTTTTCTACCTCAATGCACCTGAGGATTAGAAATTAGATTCCCTTTTGC
>NW_011495032.1:493464-500846 GCF_000754665.1 Bison bison bison
TTGCTGCCCGGTGCGATGACTCACGCAGTAGTGATTCATCTAAGAGAGGCAGAGAAAGCTATAATCTTTTGCAGGAAATAAAACAAAATCATCAAGGCTGTGCTTGGTTGAAAAAGCCTCCTGGGGGTTCCAATGCTTGATCCTAGGAAATACTGCTTTCCCCTTCTACTTGAGAATCACAAGGCTAAATGACTGGATTGGTGAGTAAAGTTGGGGGGAAATGTTGGACTTATGATGAGCTGCTCATATTCCGGGCACAGAAAGTGAACAAACTCTAGTCTCTTCGTCTGAATAATTCACAGTCCAGGTGAACTGACAAGTGCATATGGAAAGATAAGACATGTGACAGAACTGGGCACAGGGTGTTAAGGGTCAAACAGGAGAAATCACATAAGGCTTCCAAGAGGCAGTCATGCTTGGGCTGAGTTTAACAAAGGATGCTATACCATTATCAACAGAAGTAAAGAAAGAGAATCCTAGGAGCACATGTGTTCTTCTTTAGCTACCAGAAACCTGGATGGTCTTTGAATCATCAAAAACATATTCTGGATTTCCTTCCCATTTATGTCACTGCAGAGCACTGAGTAGAGTTCCCTGTGCTATATGTTAGGTTCTCATTAGTTATCTGTTTTATGAAAGTGTGTAAGTATTAGTGGCTCAGTCCTGTCTGATTCCTTGTGACCCCATGGACTATAGGCCACCAGGCTAAGGCTCCTCTGTCTATGGAATTCTCCAGGCAAGAATACTGGAGTGGGTAGCCATTTACTTTTCCAGGGGATCTTCCAAACCTAGGGATCAAACCCTGGGTCCTTTGCATTGCAGGCAGATTCATTACCATCTGAGCCACCAGAGAAGCCCCTATCTATATATATGCCAATCCCAATAAATACAAAAAAGAGGGGATATATGTATCATTGTTTAGTTGCTAAGTCACATCCACTTTTTGTGACCACATGGTCTGTAGCCCACCAGGCTCCTCTTTTCGTGGTGTTTCCCCGGCAAGAATACTGGAGTGGGTTACCATTTCCTTCTCCAGAGGATCTTCCCAGCCCAGGGACTGAATCCATGTCCCTGCACTGGCAGGTGGATTCTTTACCACTGAGCCGCCAGGGAAGCCCTGATATATGTATACTTATAGTTGATTCACTTTGCTACACAGAGGAAACTGATGCAACATTGTAAAGCAACTCAATTCCAATAAAAAATAATTTAAAAAGAAAAAAAGAGCATATTCTGATAAGTTAAATTCAGAATTTCTTTGCTGAAAAACCTGAAGCCATCAGTTCAACTCTTGGCTTATCCTAGTTGATTTGCTAAACTATGTATGTACGTTAAATACAGTTTTGAAAAAAATTGAGGGAGGCTAAGAAAGCTACAGGGTGCTGATGGGAAAAGAAAGGAATAAAGGATCATGTCTAGGAATTTGGATGTTTCTTAAGTTGAAGTTTTTTTCCCTCAAAATTTTGACTTGGACCAGCTTTACCTTTGGTTAAAATAGAAACAGTGATGGAAAGGGATATCTCATTATAATATTATCAGCCTGGAGTGCCTATGTTTGATATAGATGATCTAATTATCTTTAGCAAAGAATAGTACTGTAAGAGTAAGGACTCTGGGTAAATCAATTGTTGGTGGTGATGGGGTAGAATACAGGCTTTGGGGAAGGGTTGAAGGAAGAGGATGTCCTGGCCAGCCAGGAATAGCCAGTGATATTGACCACCTGGGACCAAGATAAAAGAGAAGTGAATTAAGCAAAATTTACCCTCATCTACCTTAGTGTTCCAGAGAATTGACACTAAGACATGGACAAAAGTAAATTGGTGTGAAAAACTATGATTGTTTACATGTGCCATGTGCAGGCCTGAATTTTTAAAGGAATGGAATAGTGAGCAGTTAGGAAGTGCAAAAATAGCTCAGATATTTTTTTTCTAATATTGGACATCCTGAATCATATTGGAATCCCCTAGTAACAATCAAGAAGAGTTACCTTAGTTTCGTAACCGATGGCATTGATGTCAATACTAAATTGTTTCAATCCTCTTGCAACATGTTGAAATTTAGAAAATTTTTTGCATTTTTGCATTATTTATAAGTCAATATTTAGATGGGTTTATTTTCTACTAGCATCTTAATATGTAAAATATTTATATAACATACTTGTAATGGAATGGCATTTATTAGAAGGTATCTGTCCTCCCGTAAATTTACCTAAATTTCCCATAAATGAGGATGCCTCCTCCTAAGATGTCATTAACATTCCAGGCTAATACTTATTCCTCAGTTCATCTTTGTTTTGGGGATTTTTTGTTTGTTTATTTCCTTTTCTAAATTTTTTTATAGTTTGTTTTTTTTCAATTCCTGAGTTATCTTCAAATTTTTCAGGAGATCTTTTATAATTTACATGCAAAACTACTTCTAATGCTTATAGATAATGTTTTCTGCTTCAACATCAGTTTACTTATTCATTTAGTTTTTAAGAATTTTATACGATTTTTAAAGGTTACTTTTCATTAACAGTTATTACAAAATATTGACCATATTCCTCGCGTTGTACAACACATCCTTGAAGCTTATGTTAAACTCAGCAGTTTGTGCCTCCCACTTCCCCACTCCTAAAGCGCCACTGGTAACCCCTAGTTTGTTCTCTATATCTGTGAATCTGCTTCTTATTGTAATATTTCATAGATAACATTTAAAGAAATGTTAAATGTTAAAATCATAAAATGTTAAAATTATAACATTTACCACATTGTTTAGAAATTCTGAGTGTGTTTGTATTCCTATATGTGTGTCTGGGTATGATAAAGTCAAAAAAATTATATTCTAAAATAAAGGAAATATTGTCATTATTATTATTATTTTGGTCTTCCTCTCAGTGCTGAGTTCAATAAAGGAGTATTAGAAGCATTTCAAGCAATGAAACATGCACTTTGTAGTTAGAGATTTAAACCCTAGCATTGCCACTTACAATTTGTGCAACTTTGGGGAAATTGCCTTTCTTTGAACTCAGCTTGTTAATTTTTAAAATGAGAATAATAAAAGCACCCTCCTCATAGGAAGATTTGAGCATTAAGAGAATTATGAATATAAAACACATCATGGGGCCAAACACATGGTATGACTTCAAGGAATTTTGTTTCATTGTTTATAAGCCACATATTTTCTCCCTATATTTTAATATCTCTGTAGATGAGAACTGTCTTACCATTTTTGGTGTCTTATAGGTAATTTTGGGCTTCCCTGGTAGCTCAGTGGTAAAGACTGCTAATGCAGGACATGTGGATTCAGTCCCTGGGTCAGGAAGACTCCCTAGTGAAGGAAATGGTAACCCACTCCAGTATTCTTGCCTGGAAAATTCCATGTATGGATGAGCTTGGTGGGCTATACTTCATGGGTTCACAAAAGAATCAAACATGGCTTAGTGACTAAACAACAACAACAGTAGCTAATCTTACAGTTGATGAATCATAGTTTGATCATTTAAATACATGATTAATGTTTGAAACAAAACATTTAGTTAAAAATTTTAGAAATAAACACTATGGAGTTAGATACCAACTATCACATTGGGTTTAATTTGCAGTAAAGAATAACATGAGAAGTTTGCAAATTAGGATGAAATGAATACATATTCTCTCCATTTTGAGTTTATTCATTTATTTATGCCACAAACATTTGTTTGTTGAATTGATAACCATATGCCAGGTTTTGTGTAGGTTAAACACCTTAAAGATTAGGGAAACTAATCTTTATATTCAAAGATCTAGCAGATGTCTCATGGAAGTCAGCAAAACTATATAAATACAGTATCAGATATAATTGCCTAAGCTAAGAGTTTACATAGCAAGAGGATCTAACTCATACAGAAGGAGAGGAAGAGGAAAAACATAATAGAAGATGTGATTCCTGAATTCTTAATAGGCTAGTAGAGCAGGTCAGACAAAAGATGAGGGGAGTATATTCTAGGATGAGGAAACATTAAAAGGAACTTGAAGGAGGAAGAGAAGGTGGTCTTTCTGGCTTAGGAAACTACATGATGTTTAACTTCAATGAAGTGTTTGAGAGAGGAACAAAAATCAAAGCGAGAAAAGGAAGAAGACTGAACTCACTCATGAGAACCCTGCATAATCATACAGATATACTGGGACTCAGGATTTCAATGTAAATATTCTGGGTTTCAACAGCAGAGGTGGTATAATCATAGTTTTATTTCCAAAATATTTCTCAGAATGTATTAAAGCTGACAAAGTTGAAGACAAGTAGAATAGTTAGGAACTTATTGGAATAATTTTTAGTACTGGTATTGGGGATCCAGTAGGATGAGGAGATTTGAGAGATCATTAAAGGAGATGGAAACTATGGGAATTAGTGATTAACTGATTGTGAAATAAAGACAGAAGTCAAGTTTGGATGAGCCCATTTCAGTTCTTTGGACTAGTTTATACACCCTTTGTATCAGTAATGGTGATGGGTTCATAATGAACATTAGGTAAACAATTGTACCTTGACTGAGGATTCATTTCTCTAGAAATTCTTTATGTATTTCATAGATAGATGACCATAGTGAATAAATATAATTATCAAGAAAAATAATATCCCTGAGTCAACATTTTAGAAATATTCAGTTGTCTAGAGTGGTTTTTCTAGTTGTCTTTTTTTCATAACAACATGGTGGCTTACAATATAATGTGACACCAAGAAATAGCAAAATAAAATAGATCTTTGAAATGGTTCTTTTTTTTTTTCTCTCTTGCCATATTCTCAACAGCATTTCTCTGATTTAATTCTTTGATGGTTCCAGGGAGAATTACATTTCAAATTCCATAATTGCACAGGAGAATTGGAGTCTTGTAAAAATTTAGAGTATTCTATTGAAAGGCAGCTTTTATTATCAGCTGAATTGTGATGCACCCAAAGACATAGTTTAGAGCATTGTAAAAGAACTCTTTTTAATATAACTACTTTCCCTTGAAAACATGTAGCACTCCCTTATTTAATATGACCATATTAACTCCTATTGACTAGTATTTGTTGAAAGTCTTATAGTATGGTATTTAGGGTATTGAACTAGTAGAAAATATACATGAACTTTATCAGTTTTCATTTTCCTTTTACAAACCACAAAAAATATTGTGACATTTTATGACATTTGATAGGTATTTAAAATCTGTCATTGTGGCTGTTCAGTGAACCATCAAATACAAGTGTAACAGGATGACTGTGCTTCCACGATGAGAAATGGATATGAGAAGCAATGAAATCTGCATCCTATAATATGTGCCCATTTTCCATCAATGTCTTGCTCCTGACTCTCTGCCAAGCTCATTATCCCCTCTGTGCCCAAATTTGCCCATATGAAAAGCTAGGACAAAAGGAAAAATAAATTAATACTGGCCTCCAAAATGATCTGAAATCTAGGTGTGGAAGATCTTATACTATTTTAAAGACTGGTTTTTAACTGCTGTCCTCATACACTAACTACACTGTTCTGTGGAAGGGTAGCTGAGAGACTGATGAAATAGTCCTTTTCACACCTTTCATCCATAAAGAAGGTTCTTTTATTTGGAGCTGAAGCTATTATATCTTGAGCCTATGGCTGTTTGGCACTTTTAATGATGGAAATTTTAAAAGTGAAATAGCAAGTAATGCGTGAAAATGTCCTCTGGGAATGTTATTTTATTACTATATGTCTCTTATCATTTAGAAAACTAGATATAATATGAAACCTTCAGTCAAAAACAGTTTTGTTGTGTGGCTGGTTGGCAAAGAATCAAATAACAAGTACTGAAAAGAAAATAATGCTTAACTTACTTAAGGTGTGTGTGTGTGTGTTTGTATCAGGGAGCCACAAGCCAAGTTGAAAGGGTGAATAAAAACATCATCAGAGGAGAGGCAAAAGTCATTTGGTATGAAAAAGCAGTGTGGTGTCATGAGCAGCTTTGGAATGCAGCAAGCTAGGGTTTGGACTGTGGTTCTTCCAGTGTTTTATTAATTTATGTGTTAATTTCTTCTATGAAAAAAATACATACTTATAAACTCACAGGATCACTGCAAATGCCATTATTTCATTCTTTTATGGCTGAATAATATTCCACTGCATATATGTACATCTTCTCTATCTATTCCTCCATTGATGGACATCTATGCTTCCATGTCCTGGCTATTGTCCTGTATTGTATTCATTGCTGCAATGAACACTGAAATGCATATATCCTATTGAGTTATGATTTTCTTCAGATATGTCCAGGAGTGGGGTTGCTGGATCATATGGTAGCTAAATCTTCAGTTTTTTAAGGAACCTCCATACTGTTCTGCATAGTGGCTGTACCAATTTGCATTCCCATCAACAGTATAGGAGGGTTCCCTTTCCTCCACACCTTCTCCAGCATTTACTGTTGTAGATTTTTTGATGATGGGCATTCTAACAGTGTGAGGGGCCACCTCTTTCTTAATACACCCTGGTACTTTAGGGGTTCTTCTACTTTCTTTTTTTGCTCCAGATAGGCAATCCATACATATATGAATTGTGACAGCTTTCTCTCTCTCTCCCTTCCTCCATAAATATATATACACACACACACACATACATACACACATATACATATATATACCTATACACACACACACACATATATATGCACACACATACATTGTTGTCCCCCCTTATCCCCTGTTTACATTCTGTAGTTTCAGTTATGTGAGGTCAACCACAATTTGAAAATATTAAATGGAAAATTCCAGAAATAAATAATTCATAAATTTAAATTTTGTACCATTCTGAATAGTGTGATGAGAAATTTCACCATTGACATCCTTATGCCTGAATGATCTAGGATCACCCAAAGTAGATGATCATTCTTCTGACTGTTATCAGAAGTTCAGTCATAGCCTAAGGCTATGTCAAGTACCTCTGTCATTCACCTCATTTCATTTCATCACGCAGGCATTTTATCATCTCGAATAATCACAAGATGAAGACAGATGAGTACAGCTCAAGTTATTTCATGAGAGAGAGAGAGACCACATTTATACAACTTTTATTGCAGTATACTGTTAAAATATTTCATTTGATTATCAGTTATTGTTAATTTCTTACTGTGCCTAATTTATAAATTAAACTTTATTATCAGTTTAGTTCAGTTGCTCAGTCCTGTCCAACTCTTTGCGACCCCATGAATCGCAGCATGCCAGGCCTCCCTGTCCATCATCAACTCCCGGAGTTCACTCAGACTTATGTCCATCGAGTCAGTGATGCCTTCCAGCCATCTCATCCTCTGTCATACCCTTCTCCTCCTGCCCCCAATCCCTCCCAGCATCAGAGTCTTTTCCAATGAGTCAACTCTTCGCATGAGGTGGCCAAAGTACTGGAGTTTCAGCTTTAG
>NW_011495032.1:500946-510872 GCF_000754665.1 Bison bison bison
TCCTTCCAAAGAACACCCAGGGCTGATCTCCTTCAGAATGGACTGGTTGGATCTCCTTGCAGTCCAAGGGACTCTCAAGTGTCTTCTCCAACACCACAGTTCAAAAGCATCAATTCTTCGGAGCTCAGCCTTCTTCACAGTCCAACTCTCACATCCATACATGACCACTGGAAAAACCATAGTCTTGACTAGACAGACTTTGTTGGCAAAGTAATGTCTCTGCTTTTGAATATGCTATCTAGGTTGGTCATAACTTTCCTTCCAAGGAGTAAGTGTCTTTTAATTTCATGGCTGCAGTCACCATCTGCAGTGATTTTGGAGCCCCAAAAAATAAAGTCTGACACTGTTTCCACTGTTTCCCCATCTATTTCCCATGAAGTGATGGGACCAGATGCCATGATCTTCGTTTTCTGAATGTGGAGCTTTAAGCCAACTTTTTCACTCTCCACTTTCACTTTCATCAAGAGGCTTTTGAGTTCCTCTTCACTTTCTGCCATAAGGGTGGTGTCATCTGCATATCTGAGGTTATTGATATTTCTCCTGGCAATCTTGATTCCAGCTTGTGCTTCTTCCAGCCCAGCATTTCTCATGATGTACTCTGCATATAAGTTACCTAAAGCCCTTCAGTAGCTCCCTAACATATAAAGCAAGAATTCCTACCCTGCACTTATGGGTTCTTATAAGTTCCATGTGTCTCTGAACACACTGCAAACACTATGATGGTAGACTGAAGTTTTTACCTCCCCATATCTACATTCCTATTAGGGAATTTTCTAACTTTTTCTGGATGTGATGGCACATATTTAAGTATGAAGAAGAAAATCTTAGCAGTCCTTGAGAGGCAGAATAAAGAGGCAGAGGCTGTTAACATAATCTCTAGAGTTTGGGTGTTTTTTTTTTTTTTGATAATCAACGTATAACATTACATAAGCTTGAGATATATAAAGTGTTATTTTGATACATTTACAAATTGCAATATGATTACTACAGTAGTGCTAAATGACACCTTTATCACATCACATCATTATCATGTCTTTTTTTGTGTGTTGGAAACAATTAAGATCTAGTCTCTTAGTACTTTGAACTTTATTATACAGTATTGTTGATTATAATCACTACATTGTGCTTTAGATCTATAGAACTTTTCTGTCTACCAGTTGCAAATTGATAGTGATGTTTTAAAAAGAAATTAATATTAGCGAAAGGAAGATTTATTTATTAAGACAAGCAAATACAACAACTGAGGAAAGACAGGGCCTGGAAGCCTCCTGATGCTTTACCAGCTCCATCAAGGAGGATGGAATCAGTACACAAGAACAGAGACTACACGGTGTGGGAGGTGCAGAGGAAACAAGGGAGAGACGGAAGCAATAGGAAGCAAAGTGGTGTGCTCGACTCTCTGTGGACAGAAAGAGAGTATATATCATTTTTGCTATGCATTATTTAGGGTGCTGTTGGATACCACCAATAAACATTGAGTTTAGATTTTTAAATTAATTTTTAAATTGCAGTATAATGCTTTATATTGTTGTGTTAGTTGTTTCTGACAACGTGAATCAGCTATATGCACACATATATCCCCTCCTTCTGGAGCCTCCCACCTCCTAACCCTGATCCCACTCCCCTAGGTCATCACAGAGCACCGAGCCAAGCTTCCTGTGCTGTAGAGCAGCTTCCCAATAGCTATCTGTTTTATACATGGTAGTGAATTCAGATCTATTTAACCATATAAGGGACTTAGTGGTCACCATAAAAGCAGTGGTGGCAGGTGAACTTCAGAGCTATATTGATTCTGTGACTCAGAAGTGTCAGTAAGAACCATGTTTCTTTCCACCTCTTCATTCCACTTTCTATGGCATAGACTGAATTCTAAAGCCTGGTTCCCCATCATGGTCACAGAATATGGCTAGTAGTAACTCCTGCAGCTGCTCTGCCCTGAACCATATAGATAAAGAGAGAAAAGTTCTGCAATTTGCTTCTGGAAGTCCTCCCAGAAAAATCAAGGATCTTTGTTTCCCAGAAGCCTTCCAGCCAGCCTTTTCAGTAAATTGCTTGGTTAAATATGTGTTTTGTACCCTTCCCTAGATCAATAACTGTGGTCAAAGGGTAGACTTTGGATGATTAGTTTAAGCTGGAACCACATGCCACACCCCTAGACCCTAAAGACTAAGTCTATTTCTCTCAAAACATCTCTATGTTATAGGTGGAGGTGTGGCCATTGAAATGAAAACTGAGCAAGTCTCCAAAAGAAAACAAACAAACAAAGCTGTTGATATTGGAGAACCAGTAACCACCTCCATTACTATTTTATCCTGTGGAGACTCCTTGTGCTAGTCTCATAAACTAAAAGTATTTCCCCCTCTCCCACCGAGGGTTCTATTTCCATCTTTCCCAGTATTCAGGATATTCCATAAAAATGTGTGTGTATATCTTTTTCCAAACAGAAGCTGCAAAACTTTCATTGAAACTGAAAGAAAATTGTGATCTCAAAATGTGAAGAATCGCTGAAATTTAAGTAAAGTTTCTAGAAAAGCCAGTTCTCACTTCGAATGTTTCTTTAAGTTATCCACACCACCAACACAAGAACAACTTCATCCTTTCCCGTCGTCATCCAGGGCCATTCTATGCATCAGGTTCTTTGACCACGTTGTTATCTCCTCATCTATCTCTTCTCACCTCATCTCTGCTTTTAAGCATGACATTAAGTGTTAAGTACAACCTTTCCAGTGGAGGTTTTCTTTATTGCTCTGTATCTGTGAACAGAGTTGATCCATTGCATTTGTACCCTAAATGCCTCATGTCAGTAAGTACATATTCTATTCCAGTGGTATTCCTTATGTGCACATCCTACTCCCAAATGGGATCATAAGCAATTTAAGCTCAAGATTTGTGTCTCTCTTATTCATCTGTAGATTAGCTCTCCTGCCTTATAAAACCCTTGTTCAGTGAACAAACAGCCATCACAGGCTTAGTTGTCATCAAAGTCATAACAGAAGATACGCAGGAGTGTTGTGACACCTCACTATTACTATTGTTAACATCAGAAAGCGTTTTCTCATTCCTCAACTAAGACTTAGGTACAGGTGGCTAAGATGGTATAGAATCTGCCTGCAGTGTAGCAGACTGGGGTTTGATCCCTGGGTCAGGAAGATTCCCTAGAGAAGGAAATGGCTACCCACTCTGGTATTCTTGCCTGGAAAATCCCATGGACAGGAGAGCCTGGTGGGCTATAGTCTGTGGGGTCGCAAAGAGTCAGACATGACTGAACAACCAACAAACTGTAAGACATTAGGGTAAAAATAGGAGCTTCCCTGGTGGCTCAGTGACAAAGAATCTGCCTGCCAATGCAGGAGACTCAGGTTTGATTCCTGGGTCGGAAGATCCTCTGGAGAAGGAAATGGCAACCCACTCCAGTATTCTTGCCTAGGAAATCCCACGGACAGAGGAGCATGGTGGACTACAGTCCATGGGTCGCAAAAGAGTCGAACAGGACTCAGCGACTAAACAACAAAGGTAAAAATGGAGCTTTGGATAAATGATGGAATCCTATTTAACTATATAAGATCTTGTGAATTTACACACTATACCCCTAAATCTACATAGCGAACGTCAGTCTGAAAGTTTACATTTATTGAGTGCTTTCTGTATAGTGGGCACTGTGGTAAGTGCTCCACAGACATTATCTCATTTGATGCTTTCAAAATCTCAGCAAGTGGATATTATGATTCTTTCCATTTTATTTGTAAAAATTTTAGGTTGACAGAGAATATATGAACATTACCTGTAAGTAGAGGAGACAGGATGTGAATTCAGATCTCTTTAGCTATAATTAAACCCTTCCCTGATGTCTCAGATGATTTGATCCCTGAATCAGAAATATCCCTTGGAGAAGGAAATGGTAACTGAAGGAAATTCTCCAGTATTCTTGCCTGGAGAATTTCATGGACAGAGAAGCCTGATGGGCTACAGTCCATGGGGTCTCAGAGTCAGACACTACTGAGTAACTAACACTTTCACTTTATTTCACTTAAGATTAGTTAAATATCATGCTTCAAGGCTCTTTGTGTTCCAGCTCATTTATTATTAAATGTTTTAAAAAAAATCTTACAACAATTCTTCATTTTAGGAATCATTAGCAATGGCAACCCACTCCAGTACTCTTGCCTGGAAAATCCCATGGACGGAGGAGCCTGGTAGGCTGCAGTCCATGGGGTCACACAGAGTCGGACATGACTGAGCGACTTCACTTTCACTTTTCATTTTCATGCATTGGAGAAGGAAATGGCAACCCACTCCAGTGTTCTTGCCTTGAGAATCCCAGGGACAGGGGAGCCTGGTGGGCTGCCATCTATGGGGTCGCACAGAGTTGGACATGACTGAAGCAACTTAGCAGCAGCAGCAGCATTCTCATTTTAAATGTGGGGAAACACAGGTTTAAAGAAGATAACAAAATATTCCAAAAGAGCAAAATCTTAAAAAGATAGAGCTACTCTTGAACACTAATGCACTTGACTCCTGAGTGCATGCAGGTACTTTTCAATCAGAACCCTGAAAAATAGAGTACTAGATACATCCAAGGAACTGTTTGATATTATGCCTGGAAAGCTGAGGCTGTGATAAAAAGAAGTCCCTCTCTTGCAGGGATTTATAGCTCTGTCAAGATGGCAAAATAGACTTTTATAAAATCTTAGAGTTGAAATGGCAATTTGAGGACATCTACAAAAATAATGTGAAAAGTTAAATGCCAGTGAAAACTGTCAATGACAATTCAGTACAAGCCTAGAAAGATACCTCTGGATAGAAGGGATTAATTTTCTCTTGGACGAATAATTATAAACATGGGCACTTGGGGAAGAGGTATTTGAACTCAGGCTTTACTCGTGTTGAAGAAATCATTCCTCTGAAGTTTTGTAAGTAGCTTTACTGGGATGTAATGTGATGGCCAGTTTCTTTGAGAATCAATCCCAATGGACTGTAAGTTACTTGAGTACAGGTAAGAACCATGTATTGTATTTTTGTTCCCTGAACTTTATCCAATTTGTAGTACTTAGTAGGTATTCAATAAAGATTTATGGTGCAAATTTACTGTCATTCCAACCATGAGAGTATGGTCAATAAAACCATCATGGAGGAAATAAATTTTGAAGTCAGAAAAAGTTACTGGTAGGTTATGATGATATGGAAAGGTGTACCCATAGGATGAAATGAGCCACTCTTGGTGTCAGAGGAGAATCTCAGTGGATGCTCTTTGCTCTCAGCATCTTCCTGGTCCACTGGAGGTCCCCTGTGTGACCACCTGAGAGAGACTCTGCAAATAAGGCACAAGCACCAGAGATTGTCACAGGGGAGAGGAAGAAGCCTGGGTTCTCGAGGGTCTCATCACAGCTCCAGGGTTGCTATGAGACCCCCTAGATAGTACCCTACAAGAATCATCAAGCCTCATTTTTTTTTCTGAGCAGATTAAGTATGTGATACTAGACAAGCCATTTGATTTCTGTGCTCTTCAAATTATTAGATAGTAAAATAGGCATTATTATATAGTGTAAGATATTTGGCTTTGATCTTGAATGGTCACATCTTACCCTGTTTCCTAACATATTTGGCT
Organism: Bison bison bison; assembly: GCF_000754665.1. Classification (NCBI taxonomy): domain Eukaryota; kingdom Metazoa; phylum Chordata; class Mammalia; order Artiodactyla; family Bovidae; genus Bison; species Bison bison. Next base: position 506,552 of record NW_011495032.1, read on the forward strand.
TCTGTTCCCCTGGGTCATGTGACAACTTCAAGACAAATGTCTTTTTCCTTGTTAATTGGAACTGTGCCTTCATACTCTCCTGTCATATTTAAGTCTGGTGACATTACCTGCTCACATGTGAGCCATAGGACTCCTTCTGGTATTTAACAGACTGGAATACCCTGATTCATCTCATATTTCCTCGGGCCCATCCTGAATTCTCTCTCCCTAAGAGTAGGATGTATCTCTGGGATGACAGCCTCAGACCAATCAGTTGCATGAATGGATAGAAAATAAGTCAATCTAAAGGAAACCTCTAGAAATGCTAAACTGAGAAGATGGAATCTTGGGATTTCCCTGGTGGTGCAGTTGTTAAGACTCTATGCTTCCAATGCAAGGGGCTTGGGTTTAATTCTTGGTTGGGGGCTAAGATCCAGTATGCTGTACAGCACAGCAGAAAAGAAAAAGATAAATCTCTCTTTAAGAGCTATTATCCTCATTCTGGAGCAAATGAATCATTAAAAAAAACAAACATAAAATCATAAATAGATGTACAGAGCTGCTAAACATGCATTAGATCACAACTGTGACTTTACAATACATCTTAATAAAAAGAGTAAATTACCTTTCATTTTCACAGACATAAGTTTTTTTTCTAGGCTTGCCCAAGTGGATTGATATACTTGTTTGATTGTGATTTTCATTCACCTTTATGTTAAAATGAATGGAAGAGAAAAGGTCAAGTTTATTCAGAAAATTGTTAGCTATGCTTGGGAGAAAGTAATTCAGCATATGTGATTTTAATCAATTTTCATTTATTGTTAAAGTTCATAGAAAGTTTAGCTTGATATCCATGGGAAATGGAAATGGTGATTGGCTTTATAGGCACAATAAATTTACCTGAACCTAAAGTCCTCTAGACAATATTGTTAATAAAGCTTATTTGTCTGGTTCCAAAAAATAGGAATGTTTAAATTAGAAGAGCTGCTTGCTTAGATGCTAGGTTAATAGGAGCATTTTCAATTCTCAATCTTCATTATTTACAATGCCAAGAGGGAAAATTGACTTGATCACACTGTCTGGGCTGTGAATCAGAGTAGTTACATAATATCTGGGGACCAGCCACAGGGGAGAGAACTTGGAGGTAGGAGATCCCAAAAGAGGGATTTTGGCCATTTGCCTACTGCTGTCCCAGGCTGGGGCTCCACTACAATTTTCTCCAGATTTTCAGTTAACTCCCCATTTAGTGCTGGAGAATGTGAGGGCAAAGCTTGGTCCTTTTAAGGTGAAACGAGGATTAGGGATAAGGTGACACTCAGAATGGGCTTCCCTGATAGCTCAGCAGGTAAAGAATCCACTTGCAATGTAGAAGACACAGGTAACCCAGGTTTGATTCCTGGGTTGGGAAGATTCCCTGGAGAAGGAAATGGCAACCCACTCCAGTATTCTTGCCTGTAGGATCCCATGGACAGAGGATCCTTGGGGGCTACAGTTCAAAGGTTCACAAAGAGTAGGACACAACTGATGACTAATACAGCACAGACACTCAGTATGACATATTTAAGAAAGTAATTCATGTCCATAAATATAAAATAAAGGTGAGAATAACACATATATGTGGAATCTAGAAAAATGATACCGATGAACCTATTTTCTAAGACAGGAATAGAGACACAGACCTAGAAACTGACATGTGTACACAGAAGGGGAAGGGGAAGGTGGGACGAATTGGGAACTTGGGTTTGACATATATATACTACGATGTGTAAGACAGATAGCTGGAGGGGGCCTGCTATAAAGCATGGGAAACTCAGCTCTGTGCTCTGTGCTGACCTAGAGAGGTGGGATGGGGGTGAGGTGGGTGGGAAGTCTAAGAGAGGGGATATATGTATACATATGGCTAATTCCACTTCATTGTACAGCAAAAACTAACACAACATTGTGAAGCAAGTACATTCTAATAAAATAAATAAATTATTTAAAAAGATGCGATTAGGTACTGGAGCTCTAATAGTACTGGTGATTGATAGAGAATCCAAAACGGAGATGATCAGTGTGACCTGGAAAAGTACATGTACTTTTCTATTTCGCTGGCTGGACACTAATACATCCTTTAAATTAGAAGTAAATAGGTGATCATTATTGAATTATTATACTTTACCACTTAGTTGCATGGTGTTTCATATCTGCCTATGATTTCATTTTCAGCCAAGTTATTTTCTATACATTTTTCCCCTTTGCCTTAGGAAATTGCCAGGAATTAATTTCGTTTTTTGATGTCCTAGAGGGATATTATAAGAAAAAAGATAGAATTGATTGATAAAACAAAATCCAAATTTATAATTGGAGAGTTGCAGATAAATCTATATGATAGAGATAGGTCCTAATAAGATTTTTTCCCTCATTTCCTTTTTGCAGAGAGATCCCTGAAAGCCATTATCTTTAATAGGAAAATTTTATTTATTATCGTTTAAAGGTTTGGAGGATGAGAGCTTGAAGGGGAAATTGAGAAGATGAGATTAGGAAAAGATTTCATGCAGGCAAAGAAAGATATATAAAATAAACCACAGTATGGGCTTTGCATATGCAAATGAAACATCTGACCTATTTCCTGAAGGCTTCATTCTTCTGAGCTTTGCCAGTAATGGTTTTATTGATAAATCCATTCTTTCTCCCTGACAAAACTTACCCTTTGATATGTACTCGGAATTCAAAGAGTGAACTATTGGGTGGGTTGTGTTAAGAACAGGAGTTCAAAAAGCACAGTGGGCATAGACCAAATCTAGCCCACTGACTTTTATAAATAAAGTTTTATTAGCACATAGCTGTGTTCATTCATTTGCCAACTGTCTGTAGCTGATTTCATGTTGCAAAGACAGAGTTAAGTACTTATAATAGAGACAGTGTGACCTGTGTTAACTGAAAAAAAAAGGAGAACCTAAAAGTTGAGACTTGTTTTAATTGGCAGACAAAACGACAAAACTGAGGACTTAAGCCCAGCATGCAGCCTCTCAGATATCTCTAAGAGATAAGGGAGGAGCCAGGATATGTAGAAGATTTTGCAACACAATGTCAACTTAAAAAAGATGTACAACTTGAGAGTTTTGAGTTAAGTTTTATTTGGGGCAAAATGAGGACTGCAACCTAGGAGGCAGCATCTCAGATAGCTCTGAGAGGCTTCTCCAAAGTGGCAGTGGGGGAAGGTCAATATATAAGATTTTGGTGAAGGAGGAGTTCAATACCATTAAGCACTCATTTTACAAAAGGGTTTTTTGTTAGTCATGAAGCTCTGATGTCATCGTGAAGGGATTTAGTTCTTCTCTAGATATGAGCAGATGTAAGGATTGAGATCATTAAATCTGTTCTTAAAAATATCCAAAGGAGAAAAGGAAAGATATACTCATTTGAATGCAGAGTTCCAAAGAATCAGAAGGAGAAATAAGAAAGCCTTCCTCAGTGAACAATGCAAAGAAATAGAGGGAAACAATAGGAATGGGAAAGACTAGAGATCTCTTCAAAAAAATTAGAGATATCAAGGGAACATTTCATGCAAGGATGGGCACAATAAAGGACAGAAACGGTATGGACCTAACAGAAGCAGAAGATATTAAGAAGAGGTGGCAAGAATACACAGAAGAATTATACAAAAAAGATCTTCACAACCCAGATAATGAGGATCATATGATCACTCACCTAGAGCCAGACATCCTGGAATGTGAAGTCAAGTGGGTCTTAGGAAGCATCACTAGGAACAAAGCTGGTGGAGGTGATGAAATTCCAGTTAAGGTATTTCAAATCTCAAAAGATGATGCTGTGAAAGTGCTGCACTCAACATGCCAGCAAATTTGGAAAACTCAGCAGTGGCCACAGGACTGGAAAAGGTCAGTTTTCATTCCAATCCCAAAGAAAGGCAATGTCAAAGAATGTTCAAACTACTGCACAATTGCACTCATCTCACACGCTAGTAAAGTAATGCTCAAGATTCTCCAAGCCAGGCTTCAACAGTACATAAATCATGAACTTCCAGATGTTCAAGCTAAATTTAGAAAAGGCAGAAGAACCAGAGATCAAATTGCCAACATCTGCTGGATCATTGAAACAGCAAAAGAATTCCAGAAAAACATCTATTTCTGCTTTATTGACTATGCAAAAGCCTTTGACTGTGGACCACAACAAAGTGTGGAAAATTCTGAAAGAGATGGGAATACCAGACCACCTGATGGGCCTCTTGAGAAATCTGTATGCAACATTTAGAACTGGACATGGAACAACAGACTGGTTCCAAATAGGAAAAGGAGTACATCAAGGCTGTATATTGTCACCATGCTTATTTAACTTACAT
>NW_011495032.1:510996-539378 GCF_000754665.1 Bison bison bison
ACTTCATGGCAAATAGATGGGGAAACAATGGAAACAGTGTCAGACTTTATTTGGGGGGGCTCCAAAATCACTGCAGATGGTGACTGCAGCCATGAAATTAAAAGACGCTTGCTCCTTGGAAGAAAAGTTATGACCCACCTAGGCAGCATATTCAAAAGCAGAGACATTACTTTGCCAACAAAGTTCCATCTAGTCAAAGCTATGGTTTTGCCAGTAGTCATGTATGGATGTGAGAGTTGGACCATAAAGAATCTGAGCACCAAAGAATTGATTCTTTTGAACTGTGGTGTTGGAGAAGACTCTTGAGAGTCCCTTGGACAGCAAATAGATCCAACCAGTTAATCCTAAAGGAAATCAGCCCTGAATATTCTTTGGAAGGACTAATGCTGAAGCTGAAACTCCAATACTTTGTTCACTTGATGGGAAGAACTGACTCATTTGAAAAGACCCTAATTCTGGGTAATATTGAAGGCAGGAGGAGAAAGAGATGACAGAGGATGAGATGGTTGGATGGCATCACTGACTCAATGGACATGAGTTTGAGTAAACCCTGAGAGTTGGCGATGGACAGGGAGGCCTGGCGTGCTGCAGTCTGTGGGGTCACAAAGTCGTTCACGACTGAGCAACTGAACTGAACTGAACTGAAAAACATCCAACTATCTAAAGATCTGTCTGACCAGATTCCCTGGAGCTCAGAGTGCCTCATTCCATCCTGAACTCCCTCAGGAGTTGTTGAAGGTCAACAGCTTTATCTGCAAGGGATTCAGTCTCTGTATATGCATAATAAAAGCATAGATAAGAAATAGTCAATGCAGTTAAGGAATTCATCAGGTTGAAGGAGAAAAATTATACCTGCACACTTAGATAAGACAAGGGAGTAAAATGACAGCTAGCAGAGATGCAGAAAGGGACTGCTGCAGAAGAGAAAGAAATTGCTTCCAGCTAAGATAGAAGACTAACACCAGGGATAAAGATTTTACTTTTTTGTTTTCAAACAAAGAAGGCTTAAGACCTCCTGGGCAAACAAAGAAACAAACAAAAACCAAAGGATCTGACACTGTTACTTGTGCTTTAAGTTCAGTTTGTTGAACCTTACATACTTCCAAGGAAAGCAGGATAAAGAATAATTAAAACCAAGGAAAAGCAATTTTGGACATTCACCAATTCATTCACTGATTTACTCATCAGTATTTGACTGCCCTCTCTTCCAGACACTGTACTATGATAAACATGGTAGAGAAGATTCCTTCTCCCGAAAGCTTATATTTATTTATTTTTCATTGAAGGATAATTGCTTCACAGAGTTGTGTTTGTTTCTGCTGTACAACAATGCAAATCAGGCATAAGTATATACGTATTGTTGTTGTTTTAGTCCCTAAATCGTGTCCAACTCTTTGTGACTCCATGGACTATAGCCTTCCAGGCTCCTTTGTACATGGGATTACCCAGGCAAGAATACTGGAGTGGGTTGCCATTTCCTTTTCCAGAGGATCTTTCCAACTCAGGGACTGAACTCGCATCTCCTATACTGGCAGGTGGATTCTTTACCACTGAGCTACCAAGAAAGCCCAAGTGTATACATATACTCCCTTCCTTTTGAGCCTCTTTCTCTGGTATTATACATATCCTTAGCTCAGCAGACTGGCAAGTATTTTCATATGAATCCAGTGGGAGTGATCTCTGATGGCCTCGGCCTGAAACAGCCTTTCCTGCAGTGGCTTGAAGTGGGGTTTGGTTTCCCAGCCAGAGATTGAGTCTGGGTCAGGGTGATGAGAGCACTGAGTCCTAACCACTAGACCAGTGGTCACTGACAAGGACCCTGGCCCTTTGGCTTTGCAGAAAAGAAAATAATTTCCACAAAGACAGGAAGTAGTGAAACAAGTAAAGTATTTTTAGGAGGGATAAGAGTACAGTACATGTGGAGAAATACATGGGCATACTCAGAGGGAGAGTCCCTGAGTTACACCCTTGTGGTAGTTTGAATTACTTTTACAGGGCATTTCTTCCAGGTTTCCTTTAGCCAATCCTTTTAATTTGCCTGGTTCACGGACCATATCTGGTATATCTCAAGATCCTCCCATGTGTGTGAACACACCTCTTAGCCAAGGTGGATTCTACCGAAAAGGCATTTGGGTAGAACATCCTTTGGCATCACTTCCCTTGGCATCACTTCCCTTGGCCCCACTTCCCTTGAACCTCCAAGGAACCTTTCTGTGCATGTGTGGTGAGGGAGGTTTCCTGACTTGGAGAATGAGAAATATGTGGTCTGGGCAGGGCCCAGTCTCCTCTCTTAATTGTCTTGCTATTCTCTTCCTGGAGTTTGGTCCACAGGGAATGACTCTCCAATCGCTTTACCCTGGGTGGTGACGGGTGGAAGGTAGGAGGGTTGGAGGGTGGGAGACACCTGTCTCCTGCTTTAGAGGCTTTAGTGAAAGTCATTCAGTCATGTCTGACTCTTTGTGACCCCACTGACTGTAGGCTAGCAGGCTACTCTGTCCATGGGGATTCTCCAGGCCAAAATACTGGAGTGAGTAGCTGTTCCTTTCTCCAGGGGATCTTTCCAATCCAAGGGATCGAACCCAGGTCTCCTGCATTTCAGGAGGATTATTTTCTGTCTGAGCCATCAGGGAAGTGCTAGAAGCTTTAGGGGGATCTTCAGATCAAGGCACAAGGAGAATATACAATAGTGTTGATAATCAGGAAAGCTGAAGACGGGTTCAGGATTTAAATTGCCTAGGGTTGCACTACACTGTGCTGTGTCAAGCTATATGAACTTCAGAAAGTTAAGAATACCTGTGTCTCACAGTCTTCATCTTTAAAGTGGAGATGATAAGAGAAACTGTCATAAGATTGTTATAAGGGCTGAAAGAAGGCATGTTTGCAAAGTGCTTAGAATGGTGAGTGCATAGCATGTAGTGAGTGATCTGTGGGATTTATTAACAGGAGAACCAACCAGTTTGCTTGTTCTCTGAAACTGCCCATATTTTGGTTATTTTATTTTTATATTTTGGGACCTTTCTGATGGGACAAGTGAACAAATCTGAGAGAGGTGTTTGGTCTTTATATTTTTAAGTGAAAGTACTCAAGGGTTAGAAAATCAAGCTAGCATGAAGTTATAATTGAATTAGCATTCTCTGCTTTCGCTACTTCATTGGGAATAATTCACTCCGTGTATGCAAGTCTGCTGCTTTTAAAGTTCTCAAAATGTTTTTTTGGGAAATATGTAATTTTCCATTGAAACATGAAAAATAGCAAAACCAAATCAACTTCATCTAACGTACTAAATGGCTCCTATATACCAGTCATAGATGTTGGTTTCAAATAATTATTAGCTCTTTTTATTACTTGTAGAAATTCCATAAAGCTAATGTTTGTATCCCCAATTTTCAAATGAGAAGGCACAGGTGTGCAGATAGCTAAGGGTATATTTCCAAGTCACATGTAAGGTATGACGTGGAACAAGGAGTCCTTCCTAGAAAAACCTGACTCCAAATTGTGTCATCTTTCTCTTATGTGTAGTGGGCTCAAGGACACATGAACTAAAAAGGTATCGTTTGGAATACCTAACATGTTTTCTTTCAAAAACAGGGTGTTAGTAAGTCAAATCATATTTTTCCATGATTTATCATCATATAAACATTACATATTTACTTTAAAATTTTTGAAAAATTCAGAAAACTATGAAGTTCTTTTAAGAAGAACTACAAAGAACTATTGAAGAATATACCTCAGCCAAAATCCTATCCACTGGAAATATCCATTATTAATACGTATTATTATAGTTTTAAGCTTTTTCTTTTTATACAGACACACAAACTTCTAACTGGTTTATTACTTTTTTATATCTTAATTCAAAATTTTAAGTTTAATGTTATTGAATTTTATGTATAACTATTTAAAAATTATTTTAATATCTGCATAGTATATTTGTATCTATGCTGCTGCTGCTGCTAAGTCGCTTCAGTCATGTCCAACTCTGTGCGACTCCATAGATGGCAGCCCACCAGACTCCCCTGTCCTTGAGATTCTCCAGGCAAGAACACTGGAGTGGGTTGCCATTTCCTTCTCCAGTGCATGAAAGTGAAAAGTAAAAGTGAAGTTGCTCAGTCGTGTCCAACCCTCAGAGACCCCACGGACTGCAGGCTTCCAGGCTCCTTCCTCCATGGGATTTTCCAGGCAAGAGTAGTGGAGTGGGGTGCCACATAGTATAAACATTTAACCAGATGCTTTGAATGCTTTCAATAATAGTTTAATTAAATTTTGGTGTGGTATTTGACCTTCTGATTGCTACTTTTTTACAATAAATACTTAGAATGATTGGCTTAGAGGATAAAAATATTTTAAGATTACTGATCTGTATAGACAAATCACCTTCTAGAAAGACAACAATTAAATCAATGCCAATTTTGCCAATGCCCTATTTAAACACAGAAAAATCTATAGAGTTTTGCCACCTTGATCCTTAAGAATTTTATTAATTTTCAGGTTATGCTTGGTACTGAATTTAAAAATACAAAAATATCTAGGACTGCATGCCACCCACCTTCTAAAAGTATTTAATCCAAGATAGAGTTATACAATTAATAAATACTTGCTTAGTACCTATCATTTCCAAAAAGAAGCTGAAAATGTTAAAGGTAGGTGCTGAAGGGAAAAATAGTAGGTTTGTAGGTTTTGTATGTGTATGTGTGTGTGCATCTTGGGGGAAGGTAATGATATAGACCATTCCCAGAGATTTCCTAAAATCTTTTAAAATCTATGGATATGATAAACATCCAAAATATATTGGTATTTCAAAGTAGAATAGTAGCCAGTATTTTTGTGGGGAAGAGGGAGAGGATAGTTCATTTCCTAAAACACAGAAGCTAATTTCAAAGCAATGTTTCACAATTTTATGCTTCATTAAGTTAATACTTAGACCTAGGAAATAGATAATCATGTTCTGGATAATGTAACCATGATACCCCAGCCAGAACTGATATTAGAGGTGGGCCTTGGACTTCATGACACTCAAAATAGACAAGAAGAGAAGACCAGAGAGTAATTCAGTCATCTTGATGATTGAGCCAAAACAACTAAAAGCCCAAAAAATGCCATTAAGGAAGAACTGATGAGCTTTCTTCATGCAGAGGCCTTGCTTAGCCCCTGGAAAGTTCTTGAACTGTATTCTAGTATTTATATAGTTCAGGCCTATTTGGGATTTGGTTCTTTTTCTGAGGATAATTTTAAGATTTTATCTGTGTTTCTTTGAGATCTAGATTATGGCAAATCTCCATTATTTGGAATGGTATTACCTCCATTATTTGATGCAGCCTGAGTAAGCCTCTATTGCTTGTTATAAAAGTAAAATAATAGAGCAAAATGATTTCTAAAGGTTTGAAATAGCAAGCTTTTCCATAATCCACGTGCCATCAGTAGTAATCAGGAAAAAATAACAAAGAGACAAAAATACAGCAACTAAGAATAAAGAAGATAAAAATATTGTTCTTATTCCATAAAAGTAACAGTCTTTCTGGAAAGACAGAGGTCATATGTCAAAATCCTTTTCAATTTAAAAATTATGAGAATTAATATTATAGTACATCGTCTAGCCTCTGCCAGTCTAGTTCCTGAGAACCAAGTAGAGATATGAAAACAGAAAAAAAAAAAAAAATATATATATATATGTATATATATACATACACACACACACACATATTTATAGGACTATAAATCTTTCTGTTATCTGTGAGCAGAAAGTGGCTCTATGAAAGGGATCACAAGAGACAATGATCCCACTTGAAATTAAGACAGCAATTAAGCACCAAAATAATGATGATAATTGAGAAGAAAATGTTCTCCAGTGGAAAATTCTCAGTAATTCAATTTGTATTGGTATAAATAATCTTTCCCAACTTTCTTTTGAATGATATATAGTCTCTTAATGGCCATGTTGTCTGTGGGATAAAAATTAATGCTTTATTCATTGAAGAGGTTCAAACAAGAAAGGATCATCTTCCTTGGTTGAGAGTACAAAAATACTTCAATATTTATATATTTAAGAGATTTTTCACCATATTTCTTTGAAATATATTAGAATGTCTCATGAAAGACAAATATTCTACTCTGCCAGCAAAATATTTTAAAACTTTAACTATTAATTATCTGACAAATGTTAGAACCCAGAAACCACATGTTTATACTCAATCTTTTAGTATAAAAAATGCATGTTAAAAATTAAAATTAAAACTGATTTAGAGTTAAGCTTTTATTAATTAGAATGCATTAAACAAAATTTTATTAATTTAGTAAATTGCTTTATTCTGATATAAAAATAGTGAACATATACAATCACATATACAGATGCACACATATGAATATCTAGAAAGTAGTTCAAGATGCCTCCAGATTACCAACTAATTAGTAGAGATGTCTGATTCTCATATTGAATTCAGTACACATTAAAAAAAGTGTGCTGATATTAGCAAAAATTCCTAATGAAAATGATTGTCTTTAAAAAACAATAAAATCACTTAAGATTCAAATTAAAATTTTGGTTTTATCACTCAGTTAATCTCCAAAATGTTTAAGGAAAGAAGCTGAAGTTAAAACTATTGCTTGATGCTACAACTGACAAGGGCTTAATTTCCTAAATGTACAAACAGCTTATATAACTCAATAATAACAACAAAAACTAACCAATCAAAAAAAAAAAAAATGGGCAGAAGACTTAAACAGATTTTTCTACAAAGAAGACTTACAGATGGCCAACAAGCACATGAAAAGATGCTCAATATCATTAATTATTAGAGAAATGCAAGTCAAAAGTACAATGAGGTATCACTGGTCAGAATAAACAACATTAAAAAGTCTACAAATAATAAATGCTGGAAAGGGAGTGGAGAAAAAAGAAACCTCCTACACTGTTGGTGGGAATGTAAATTGGTATAGCCACTAGGGAAAACAGTATGGAAGGTCCTTAAAAAAAAAATAGAGTTGCCATATAATACAGAAGTCCCACTCCTGGGCATATATCTGGACAAAACTATAATTTGAAATGATACATGTACTCCTATGTTCATAGCAATGCTATTTACAATAAATTGCCAAGACATGAAAACAACCAAAATATCCATCTGCAGATAAATGGAAAAAGAAGATGCGGTATACATATATTATATGTGTGTGTATATATATATATATATATATATAATGGAATACAGATATATAATGGAATATATATATTATATATGTTTATATATATATATATACTAGAATACTATTCAATCATAACAATATTGGAATAATGTCATTTGCAGCAATATGAATGGACCTAGAGATTATCATGCTAAGTGAAGAAAGTCATAAACAGAAAAACAAATACCATATGATATCACATATGTGGAATCTAAAATATGACACAAAGGAACTTATCTATGAAACAGAAACAGATGTACAGACAGAGAGAACAGATTTATGATTGCCAAGGCAAAGGGGTAAGAGGGTAAGGGAGGGATGGATTTGGGATTAACAAATGCCAACTAGTGTGTGTACGTGTGTGTGTGTGTGTGTGTGTGTGTATTTATAACTGAATCACTGACTACTTTATGCCAGAAACTAAAATAACATTGTAAATCATCAATACTTCAATAAAATAAATTTTAAAGAAAGCTCCTTGTAATTGTACAACAAAGTGTGTTTGACATAAGAACCAATGTTTTGGTTATGTGTGATGATGAAGGGATTTTATTTGATGTAAGCAGTAAATACAGTCAACATGAAGATATGGAACCAGAATGAATCCTGGTGACACAATGGGTTATCACCTCTTAACCTTCCACACCTAAATGCAAGACAACAATCTTGACATCCTAAATTGTCTTTCCTCATCCAACTGAACTTTATCTGTACACCAAACTCTACATAGAAAATAGGACTTGGAAAAATATACAATGTATATAAGTAGGACTATGGACCACACCTCAGTTATGCAGCCATTTCAGCTAACTGGGATATTCTTCCTCTTGAGCATTCTGATTAAGCAATATCTTACTGAATAAAAATTAAATTGTAATCTTGATTATATTCCAAACTGGCTTAATCTTCTGTATTTGAAAGGTAATCGTATAAAGTGGATCATGTATAAGGCATCTGAAAATTATAGTATTTTAGAAGTGTGAGGATCCACTAGTTAGGGAAGGGTGAAAAGTAGCATTATTAATACCATTTTATAGGAGATCCAATATACTGTATTGAACAGACTTGCAGAAAATAAAAGCTACATGTTTATTCAAATATAAGGCACATTTAAAAACACAAAAACATAATAACCATCACCTGTCAGCTGAGAAAGGAGAAGGCAATGGCACCCCACTCCAGTACTCTTGCCTGGAAAACCCCATGGATGGAGGAGCCTGGTAGGCTGCAATCCATGGGGTCGCTACGAGTCAGACAGGACTGAGCGACTTCACTTTCACTTTTCACTTTCATGCATTGGAGAGGGCAATGGCAACCCACTCCAGTGTTCTTGCCTGGAGAATCCCAGGGACAGGAACCTGGTGGGCTGACGTCTATGGGGTCGCACAGAGTCGGACACGACTGAAGCGACTTAGCAGCAGCAGTCAGCTGAGAAACAGAAAAGAGGTTGCAACAGCTGGCCTAGGCCTGTGTTAAAGAGCCATGCCTGGAGGGCTCATCCAATCATCAATATATTTAATTTTCCTTGTAGAACCACAGACAGCTATATCCTAACTTATGTTTATATTCTTAACTTTCCACTAAGCTCTCTTTTTAAAAAAATCATTAGGAGACTACATTGCAATGAAAAGTTATCGCATATGAAGTAGGCAGAATGCCTCATGCTGAGCAGAGCAGTTACAGGCAGTAGAAATTGCTTGACCCTTCAGAGTAAGTCTGAGAATTCTCACAGACCATTTTAGGATTGATCCATGTGTCGTAAAAGACTATCACTTAGGCATAAACCATCTATTTGCCAAAAGCATCTTGCTGCTATTCTGGAAAAGCTATTTAAACTTTTAGAAAGATATAATTTAATCAAAGAAAATAAGTGAAAGTAAGGTTAAGCAAATAGAAAATGAAGATGAAAGTCTATTATTGCTACTTTACACTATCAATTCTAAAGGGCTGAACAAGTTAAGATCTTGAGTTTGGGGAATAAAAGATTTCCTCTATGACACTTTACTGAAAATAAAAGGGTAGTCTATGTAATGAGTGTCATAATAAGTTAGCTAAAAAAGTGTGTTTTTTTTTCCCCCTTCTACAACCTTCTCTTTCCCAAAGATATTATAAAATTCATGGTAAATTTTACATTAACTGGAAATTTAGAATTAAAGAAAATAGTGATTTATGACAAAAATGGAACTAAAAATTCAGAGCTACATCTTTACAGCAACATGGATGGATTTAGAGATTGTCATACTGAGTGAGTACATCAGACAGAGAAAGACAAGCATCATATGATACCACTTCTAGGCAGAATCTAAAAAATGGTACAATCAACTTATTTAGAAAACAGAAATAGAGTCACAGACGTAGGAAACAGACCTATATTTACCAGGGGGGAAAGGGAGGAGAGAGGGATAAATTGAAAGATTAGGACCGACATACACACACTACTACATATAAGATAGATAAATAATAAAGACCTACTGTATAGCACAGGAAACTCTATTTGGTACTTTGTAATGACTTATAGTGTACTGTTTGTTCTCTTTACTTCCTTGGTGGCTCGGAAGGTGAAGAATCTGCCTGCAATGAAGGAGACACAGGTTTAATCCCTGGGTTGGGAAGATCCCCTGGAGAAGGAAATAGTTACCCACTCCAGTATTCTTGCCAGGAGAATTCCATGGACAGAGGAGCCTGGTGGGCTACAGCTCACAGGGTTGCAAAAGAGTTGGATATATACAATATAAACAATATAATACAATATGAAGACGTACACTGTTCAGTCACTGAGTCATGTCTGACTTTTTCCAACCCCATGAACTGCAGCATGCCAGTCTTCCTTATCCTCTAGTTATCCTCTAGTATCCTGAAGTTACTCAAACTCATGTCCATTGAGTCAGTGATGCCATCCAGCCATCTCATCCTCTGTCCCTCGCTTCTCCTCTTGCCCTCAGTTTTTCCCAGCATCAGGGTCTTTTCCAATGAGTTTGCTCTTCACATCAGGTGGCCAAAGTATTGGAGTTCAGCTTCAGCATCAGTAGGAAACAAACCTTAAAAAAGAGTGGGTATATGTTTACAAATAACTGATTCACTATGTTGTACAGCAGAACGTACAAAACACTGTGGATCAATTATACTCCAATAAAAATTTTTAAACAAATAATAAAATTAAGAAGGAGCCTACAATTCCACAGGAAAATGAAAGTCAGTGGTTTTCACATATTAAAGTGAAAGTGTTAGTCAGTCATGTCCCACTCTTTGCAGTCCCATGGACTGTAGCACACCAGGCCCTTCTATCCATGGGATTTTAAGCTTGCATCAAAATAGTATCACTACCTCTTGATTTTCCTTTTGTTGTTCACATTATGTACATCTGCATGCCTTCAGTGTTCAACATGGTAGCCACTAGTCAGGTGGAACTGTACATTTAAATTAAATGAAAGTAAAATTTCAGTTCCTCTGCTGCACTAGCTGCATTTCAAGTGTGCAATTAGCCTGTGTGGCTAGAAGCTGCTGTATTAGACAAGATAAGACAGTTTCATCATCACAGAAACTTTTACTGGATGGGGCTGCAGTTCAGTTAAAATCTCTTCCAGGGTTCTTGGATGCTATTTAAAATGAATATTGAGGAAAATGATCTTGCCTCAGGTTGTAATCAGTAAATGTAGACATTTGCATACTGAATGTGTAAGGTGAGCCAGTCATAGAATTTTATAGCTCTGAGAACCCTGGGAGGTAATTTACTATAACTCCTCTTATTTTACTGTTGTGGAAACTGAAGTGTAAAGAGCTTAAGTGTTCTGTGTAATGTCACCTAGGATTTTGTGAGAAGGTTAGGCATCAGTGTTGGTAGTGACACACATTCACAAATTTTGAAATAAAGCGTATAAAATGAAACCTTGCACTGAAATTAGGTCACGTTCCCATGTGAGCAGACTCAACCTGGCTAATGTGTCCCCTAGAAACCAAATTCAGAATTTCAGTCTGAGAACTGCTGATTTATTATTTTCATCCAGTCATTCTAACTACTCCAGCATTTGTTCATTCAATCAAGAATGCCCTCTAAATAAGGTGTGGTGGTCGTTCAGTCACTAAGGCATGTCGGACTCTCTGCGACCCCATGGACTACACCACGTAAGGCCTCCCTGTCCTTCACAATCTCCCAAAGTTCGCTCAAACTCATGTCCATTGAGTCAGTGATGCCAACCAACCATCTCATCTTCTGTTGTCCCCTTCTCCTTCTGCCCTCAATCTTTCCCAGCATCAGGATCTTTTCCAGTGAGTTGGCTCTTCACATCAGGTGGCCAAAGTATTGGAGCTTCAGCTTCAGCATCAGTCCTTCCAATGAATAATCAGGGTTTATTTCCTTTAGGATTGACTGGTTTGATCTCCTTGATGTCCAAGGGACTCTTAGAGTCTTTTTCAGGACCACAATTCAAAAGCATCCATTCTTTGGCACTCAGCCTTCCTTATGGTCCAACTCTCACAACTGTGCATGACTACTGGAAAAGCCATAGCTTTGACTACACAGACCTACTTTATTCAGCTTTAGCCAAACACTACTTTTGTGAAGTGTCTGTTTAGACTTATTACTGGTTTGGGTTGAGCATTACAGAAGGAAAGGTAGTGATGAAAGAGACAACAAAATTCCAGCCTAGCTATTTCTTCTATACATGTTTCCTCATTCAGCTTGATACTGCAATATCAGGCAATTTTGCATTTAAATCTCACATTAACATTTACTAGCATCATCATGCTTAGTAGGTTTGGGCTGCTAGAACAAAATACCACAGTCTGAGTGGCTTATAAGTAACAGCCTCACAGTTTGGGAGGTTGAAAATCTGAAATCAAGGTGCCGGCATGATCAGGTGAGGACTCTCTTCCTGGTCACAGACTTATTGCATCTTCATGTGGTGGAAGGGGCTAGGGAGTTCTGTAGAATCTCATTCAATAGGGCTCCTCCCTTATGACCTAGGAACCTCCTAAAGGCCCTACTTATTCTTACCGTCACTTTTGAAGAGTAGCAGTTCAGCACATGGCTTTTGGCAGGGGGCATGAACATTCAGACCATATCAATGGCCTTGTACAAGATTAGGCATATTCGTTACTATGCCTGCTTGCTCCTTTACTGCATTAGACTCTCGGGTCCTTGCTTCTGCTAACTCATACTGTCCATATTCACTGCTTCTCCAGTGTCTTTAACCAGGCCACAGGCGAATAGGTGTATATATAGGTGAAGACCTCATCCAATCAGGAAGCAGACCCATAGGTGGGCCTATGACATAGGACTTGCATGACCTAGTTCATAAGAATAATACCAGGTATATGGTATTTTGAAATTTTCAATGAGGATGGTAAGAGACAAGATCGGTTAGTAGCAAGAGGAATAGCCATAACTGAGGGTTGCTGAAATGCAGAGAGGATTGGTGAATGATTTTGAGCTACATGTAAGCAGATGATAAAGCATTCAGAAACTGAAAGCAGAGAAAGTTGGTCAATTGTAGAGCATGAAGAACAGGCACATGGAGAGAGATTAGAAAAACGCAGAGGCTACTTTAGAGAAGCAGAAAGTTGCTCATGGGATACAGGGCAGCCCTTGAGCAGCTATGAATTCTTAATAAGGCCCAACTCTACTTTGTTTGGAGTTTGTTTTCCTGGGGAAATTTCCTAAGTTTCCTGTGTGAACTCCGAATCTCTTCAATTTGTTTTTTCCTTTTAGTTGTTTGTTTTAATTTGAAGTAATCTATTAATTTCCTGAAATTTGCAATCAAAAGCATTCCTATCTCAATCTGGGGTAATACCAATTCCAATAGCCTGTTGTAAGGATAAAAAGGAGATTAAATATGACATCCCCTACAAACTCAGTAATTCTTTAAGGTAATTTATTCTGTTTCAAAGAAATTAGATTAAATCAAAGAAGTTTTTCCCCTAAAATTAATTAAAAAAAAATAGTTTAGGATTGAGGTAACATTAGAGTTTTCCAAAATTTCCAATTAGTCTTCTACAGTTTCCAGCAACCGTTACAAATTGTGCCCAGAGTCCATGTGCTAATAGACAGAAACCATCAGAAAGTGTGAATTTTGCACCACTTATTTGGTAGAGATAACTATTGTCTAGCTACATCTGATTCTCCTCTAGTTTTTGGATATATCAAATATTTCATTTTAGAGACCCTTGCTCAATACCATATTATTAGTTCCAACCAATTTACACATCTTTTCTGAGCAAGGGTCATAGCTAGCCCTGACAAACAAGCAGCTCTCTTTACCTGTCTCAGAGATTCCAAAAGGCACATGTGGGGATGATGAAGCCACAAGATGGAAAACAGCAGAAGTCTATAAAGTCATGTGTTAGAAGAAAATCATGCTGTGAAAAAGAACTACCCTGGCAAGCTGCCCAAATTGCAGCAGAATTGTATAAGCAAGGAATACTTTTAAAGGCTAAACCCACTGTTGGGGTTACCTGTTACACAGCACAAACCATCCTATTCAGCTATAATAGTTTGCAGTGTCCTAGGTGAGGTTGTTCCTGTTTTTCCTTGTACTCTGATTTCTTCATGCGTATACTAAAAGTTAGACTAGATTGTCTCCAGTGGGCATATGTTCATTCCATAATTCTTCTCTGATGTCTGCCCTATTTATCTTCTGTATTCACTGAGAAGATGCTCTGAAAAGGAACAAGGGCCTTCCTAATACATTCTTATAAACAAAATATATTGATGTCAAAGCTGACAGCTTCCAAACCAGATCTTGCTGTTTCTGAATCCGGCATTTGGAATGATGTCAATTTTAATTTTTAATTTGGGTATGTGCAAGTTTGTGTCTTTTTCGGTTGGAGATATTTGAATAGACTTGGTCTCCTCTTGTGTTGCCAGTATTTGAAAGCACAATTGTGAGAATGCAGAGAACTGTAACTGACTGAACAAATCTGCTGGTTTCAATATGGCTCTTCTTAGCCTGTTTTTCTCCATCACCCAGTGTGAATCTTGCCTCTGGTATCCTTGGCTAGGACTCTGGTTCTACTGGTAAACCTTGCCCAGAGGTGCCTAAGACAGGCATTGCCTTGACTTACAGAAGCATGCTTATATTATAATGAACAAATTTGGTCTTTATAAGGAAGGACTTACTAATTCCTTCCCACTCAATAGCACCTGATAATCCCAGAGACAAACTAAAGAACAAAATATCACCTTGGAAATCCAGTAACTCTCAGTTTAGAAAACAAGAGTGGGATGGAGAGAATATCCAATGATCTGAATCCAGAACAAGTTAAAGCTCCATTTTGGAATCTGTCACTACTTACCTGGGTGCCTTTTTGGCAAGTTACTTAATTTCTCGAAACCTCAGCTCTCTCTCTCTAAAAATGGGTTAATAGCAACTACTTCACAGTATAGCTGAGAAAGTAAAATAAGAGAGCTTATGCAAAGCACAAAGAACAATGCATGGTTCCATGTGCACATGTTGCTCAGTTGCTTCAGTCATGTCTGACTCTGCAGCCCCATGGACTGTAGCCTGTCAGGCTTCTCTGTCCATGGGATTCTCCAGGCAGGAATACTGGAGTCTGTTGCTATGCCCACCTCCAGAGGATCTTCCTGACCCAGGGATCAAACCCACATCGCCTGCATCTCCTACATTGGTAGGCAGATTCTTTACCCACAGAGCTATCTGGGAAGCCTGAGGTATCGATAACTACAAATGCTGTTTCTCTCATTTCTCTTATACAAGGAAGCTAAGGTGATACTATAGATGGTACTTCACCAAGAGAAAGATACTTCACCTAGATAGAATTGTAGAATGAGGATATCCTAAAGACTCTGAACATGGAGAGGAGCAGCCTGAAGGATATATTGCTCTGGATTAGCACTGCAGCATTTTTAACAAGAATAATAATTAAAAATTCTTACATTGGCAAGATGATACTTGCAGATGCTTCTCAATTGCATTTTAAGGAGAGGAGAACTCAGGATCTGAGTGATGGAAAGAATATCACCCCATTTTAAACACAGGCCTTGCGGAGGCTGGAAACTTTTTGATTATTTAACTAGTTAGTAGCCTAACAAAAAGGAAAACCCAGGTTTTAAAACAATCGAGTAAGTAGACAATGCCTACCATGAAGGCCTTCTTTTTTCTAGGAACTGTGTCATGTTGACTAGAAGGTACACAGAGAGTGAATGCACATCAGATGAGGAAGAAAATTAAACAACCAATTTCAGGCCAGTATGATATATGCCATACTGGAGATAAGAAATGTTTGTTAGTCAAACTCAGACAATGGGTGATTAAATCAGGGGTGGGTGTGTTTTGTATGTGTGTTTGTGGGACACAAGTGGAAAACCAACAAGTCTTCCTGGCAAAGATATCCCCTAGTTCTTTAGGCTAATTTTAATGTTAGGCAGCTTCCCACACCACTTGGGCAGGGTTTCTGACCATCAAATCTGCAAGATTCACAAGACAACATTCTTACTTCAAAGCTTAGAATTCCTTTGAACCTTTCAAGTTTTTTTCATTTTCAAGAGAACTTTTTAAAATTCAAGTTCCTGGCACATGTTTAATCTTATCAGCTGGCACCTTTTGGGGGGATTATCGAGCCTTGCTGGAGGCTTGGAGGTAAGGAGTTAAGAAAAAGGCTTAAGGAAGGGAATGGTGATATTTGAAGAGATGGGGCTTCCCTGGTGGCTCAGATAGTAAATAATTTGTCTACGATGCAGGACACCCAAGTTCGATCCTTGGGTCAGGAATATTCCCTGGAGAAGGGAATGGCTACCCATTCCTGTATTCTTGCCTGGAGAATTCCATGGACAGAGGAGTCTGGTGAGCTACAGTCCATGGAGTCACAAAGAGTTGGCATGACTGACAGACTAACACCTTCACTTTCCAGCACCAAAAACAAGCTGCATTGACTTCTTTGTTTTTGGACCAGGGCTAGACAAGGCTTCTGTCAATCAATTCAGTGAACCTTTGGTTCCATTCAACCCTGCTGGTTCCAAAATATAAAGTGAAAAAAAATAAAGAGTCATCAGCTCAGAGTAAGGTGGCCCAGAGGATTGAAGCACATAATCTACTTTCCTGTTTGATGGTGGTCATGGTTGAAGGCTTGTGGGGCAATGACTGTGTCTTATTGATCCTGGTTGAGAAGCGGGACCTGATCTCACCACTCCTCCCCCTTTGATCTCACCACACCTTTCTTTTCTTTGACTGCTTTTTCATTTGTTCTTTTCTCCATCTTTTCCAAATAGAAATTTACAAAGCCTCAGGAAGAGAACTACAAGCACATTTACAGTAGGCATTAGTTAATGACTTAATATGTTATGTCTAAATAAATGAATTGCTAATGACTACACTTCTCACAGCAATAATGGTAGTTATTTGCATACTAGAATCAACAGACTTTAGCCCATAGACAATTCTTCCTCTGAATATTCATATAGGAGGATAGGCCAACAAAAGTGATGAATCTAGACAGTGTAAGGGGATCATGGCCATAGAGCATGAGAAATACAGGATGTATTCTCTACATGGGTTGACACATGGCTCTACTTTCTACCAAGTCATATAAGTTGGAAAGCCAAGCTATCTCTAATTCCCCAATCACCCTCATTTGTCCACATTCAGACTTGTCCTAAGTCCTTTCGATTTTCATTTTGAATCTTCTTGTATCCATTTCCCACTCCTTTCCATCCTCACAGCTTCTGTTTTATGTCAAGCTCTCTCCTGCTCAAACTAGTAGAACAGTCTCCTATGTGATCTCCCTGTCTCCCATATCGCCACCCTCCACCCTCCCACCCCTTTAGATGCTTCCACACAATTTCCAGGATTCAAAGACCACATCTAGTGATGCCGCTGCTCTTTCAATAGTTCTACATCTTCAATAGAAGAGAGTCTGAGCTCATCTCCATGACTTCTAAAGCTTTTGATGATAGGGTGATCGGATGATGATACAGATAGTAAAGATGGCTAACATTACCTGAGCATTACCATATGCTCAGGTATCAGTGCAGTATACTGCACTAGATGTTTTGATGTGTGTTACTTAACTTATCCTTTAATATATTCTGGGCTATATATGATCTATCTTTTAAAGAAGAACAAACTACTTTCAAGGTTTGTTTGTTTGGCTAGTAGAGGTTGGAGAAGAGATTTTATGCAAAGTCAGTCATTCTCCAGAGTATGTGCTCATAACTACTATGTAACACTTTTTGCTTCTCCTAAACCAACATGACAAATAAGAAGAGAGTCTTTTTATCTTTAAGGACATCAGTGCATAATTAAATAAACGTGGTTTCAGAAAAATTCTATAGAATACAGTTCATTAGGGAAAAGCTAAGCTAACCAGCCAGGTAGTTCAGAAGAGCCAAAAATTTCTTAAATCAATATTCAGGCCCCCAGGGCAATAAGCATGAGAGAGTGGTTTGTGCTTTTTAATACTCAGTTCTTCAACTTTTTATAAGATTCACACTTTCATCTATTTTGGATGATATTTTCAACCCCTCCTTTGCAGGCCAAATGCAGTTTCTAAAAGTCAGTGGTAAATAAACATCTTAAGTTTGACTTGGTGGCACTGCCTTCTAATCAGCAGTTGTATTTCATCATTATTTCTACTTTTGTCTAAATGAAAATATTTGTTTCCTCAACTACAGGAAAATTTTACTTTGCTTTATTTTTGGCTCTGAATTATTTTTAATTTTAATTATAGACAAATGGAAAATGAGTATAGTGAGACATTTTTGTTTCAGAAACAACAATGGAAATCATTATACCTCTGAATGGCAATGCTTTGTACTGTTTTCAATAGCCAAGACATGGAAACAACTTAAAAGTCTGTTGACAGATGAATGGAGAAAGAAGATGTGGTATATATGTGTGTGTGTATGTGTGTGTGTGTGTGTGTGTGTGTGTGTATATATATATATATGTATGTATGTATATATAATGGAATATTACTCAGCCATTAAAAAGAATGAAATAATGTCATTTGCAGCAACATGGATGGACCTAGAAATTATCATATTAAGTAAAGAAAGTCAGAAAGAGAAAGACAAATACCCTGTAATATCAGTTATCTGTGGAATCTAAAATATGGCACAAATGAACATATCTATGAAACAGAAATAGACTCACAGATCTAGAGAACAGACTTGTGGTTGCCATGGTTGGGGGGGTTAGGGATGGACTGGGGGTTTGGGATTAGCAGATGCAAGCTATTATGTATAAGATGGATAAAGAGCAAGGTCCTACTGAATCACACAGGAAGCTTATTAAATATCTTGTGATAAATCAGAATGAAAAAGAATATGAAAAAGAATATATATACATACATAGATATATATATGTATATATAAATAACTGAGTCACTTTACTGTGCAATACAGCAGAAATTAAAACAATTATAAATCAACTAAACTTCAATAAAATTTTTTAAAATAGTCATATTTTAGCCACAACTGGACACACTTTGGGTCTTCCCTGATGGCTCAGTGGTAAAGAATTCCTCTGTAATGAGGAGATAAGGGTTCGATTCCTGGGTTGGTAAGATCCCCTGGAGGAGAGCATGGCAACACACTCCAGTATTCTTGCCTGGAGAATCCCATGGACAGAAGAGCCTAATAGGCTACAGTCCGTAGGGTTGCAAAGAGTCAGACACAACTGAAGTGACTGAGCATGCATGCACACTTTAGATGCAAGCAGATCACCTGTGTTTCGAATTATAAAAAGAAACATTCAAGAGTATGTTCGTATTCCTGGAAATAGTTCATGTAAAAATGTGCTCAAAGAACAAAGTATGTTGAATATCCCCTAATGTCATAAGCTCTGGAAATGAAAGCCCTCTTTTTAGCATATAAAAATATGATTTGAATAATGTGTAGCCTAACTTTATGTGTGTTTTCAGAAAGACATGGAGAAGGCAATGGCACCCCACTCCAGTACTCTTGCCTGGAAAATCCCATGGATGGAGGAGCCTGGTAGGCTACAGTCCATGGGGTCGCTAAGAGTCAGACACGACTGAGCAACTTCACTTTCACTTTTCACTTTCATGCATTGGAGAAGGAAATGGCAACCCACTCCAGTGTTCTTGCCTGGAGAATCCCAGGGACGGGGAAGCCTGGTGGGCTGCCGTCTATGGGGTTGCATAGAGTCGGACACGACTGAAGTGACTTAGCATAGCATCAGAAAGACATTCTTTCTTATTGCAGAGGACATATGTGATGTTCTTGGCTAGAAAGCCAAGAGGAAGAGGAAGGGATTCAAGTGTGTGAACCCCCATTTTCCCAGCATCATCCTTTTTATTTGCTTACTGAGAGAAACTGTTTTTCATTCCTAATAGCAACAGTGAGCTTTTGGCCAGGTGCTTGCTTTGCTACAGAGCTGGTAGGCAGGATCCTCTCTAGGGAAGACTGATTACACGGGAATCTGGGAAACAGGTGGATGGCTAGGATTGTTGGTAGAAACTAGCCTTCAAGGCCAGCAGTATCAGCAAATAGAAGCTTAGCCTGCCTCTAGCGACAAGGTCTTCAGGGACTCTTCCTCTGGGCTGTGTTTGTAGCTGGGAACATCAATCTCCCTCCCGTCCAGGGGCTTATTAACATTCTGAATATCACTTTCAATTAAATTTCTCAAATGCTCATTTAGTTTCTATTTAATAAGGCTGGATTAGATGTCATGTATGATCCAGCAGGTTGTTTTTAAAATATAAAATTAAAAGGAGATCTGGAACAAGTTAAGTAGGAAGCATGTTCCTATGCCAACATGGTGCCCAAACCACTGGCCACAGTTGGCTTTGCAAGTGGACACGGGTCATTTTTTAAAGTATTTTTCCTAATGGAGAATTTCAACCAAATATTCACTGTTAGGAAAACCAGGACATTATTTCCTGATGGTTGCACAAATTCTATCAACTTTTTTAGTCCAAATTTTTCAGGGCTTCTGTAGTAGAGTCCTCCTACCGGTAGGGGGCAGAAGTAGCTGTAAGATGATACAGCAGATAGAATGTTAACTCTTGACCACCTGATTTTTTGAAGTGATAATGCTAATAAAAAATAATTGCAGTAAGAATTGCTATGTATCATCTATTATCTGTCTATCACGGTGGCCAGCACTTCAAGTAAAACACTCATCTATGTTTTCTTTCTTTTTTTTTTTGGTATTTCAAATTTTTAGGTATACTTTGTTTGATTGAAGTACAGATGATTCACAATATTATATTAGTTTCAAGTATACAACATAGTGATTCAATATTTTTATATATTATAATTCATCTAAGGTTATAATAAAATACTGGCTATATTCCCTTTGCTGTACAGTATATTCCTATAGCTTGTTTGTTTTAGATATAATAGTTTGTATAACTACCTTTGTTTTTCACCTACTCTCTTCATTCTTACCACTGGTAACAACTAGTCTGGTTTCTATATCTGAGTCTGTACTATATTTATTCATTTGTTTTATTTTTTAGATTCCACATATAAATGATAACATGCAGAATTTGTTTTGCTCTGTTTGACTTATTTTCATAAGTATGATAACTTCTAGGTCCATTCATGTTGTTACAAATGGCAGAATTTCACATTTTTTACAGCTGAATAATATTCATAATATACATGTGTATGTATACCTACATACATATACAATAGAATATTATTCAGCTGTAAAAAAATGTGTATTGGAGAAGGAAATGGCAACCCACTCCAGTGTTCTTGCCTGGAGAATCCCAGGGACGGGGGAGCCTGGTGGGCTGCCATCTGTGGGGTCGCACAGAGTCGGACACAACTGAAGCGACTTAGCAGCAGCAGCAGCATACATGTGTATATATACTCTTTCTTCATCCATTCATCATAGAACTGCAATTCAAAGCCACAATGAGACACCTCACACCTATCAAAATGGTTATCATCAAAAGTCAACAAATAATAAATGTTGGCAAAGATATAGAGAAAAGGGAATATTTGTATACTCTTGTTGGAAAAGTAAATTGATGCAGCCACTCTGGAATATGGTATGGGGGTTCTTCAATAAACCAAAAATATAACTGTCATATGATTTAACAATTTTACTCCTGGGCATATATCCAAAGAAAACAAAACCCCTAATTTCAAAAGATTAAAACCCTCATTTAATCAGCAAGCCAATGCTAAGAGCAAAGTCTAACATCCAGTGCCGTTGGTGAAACTGAGACATGGAGTTTAATTTGCCCATCACCAAAGAAAGAGTTTGTGCTAATAGAGAAGTGTCAGTTTTATAAGTAGGAGTCACTCTTGATCTTCAGTCTCCTCATTTCCCTCTTCTCCACTCTCTTCTTAAAAGTCTGACACGACAATGTGGAGCAGGCTCAGCCCTCAGTGGTTTCTTGATAGACTTAGTGGCTAACAGGAAACTAACATAGAGGAGTGGTGAGTTAGGAGGCAGGTGGGAAGGAAGATCAGGGTCCCTTGATCCCACTGGAAGATTCATGAGGAGAAGAAGCAGGACCTCAGAACTTTCCCTTCAAGGACGTGTGTTTATACTGTACCTATAGTCCTAACCCTGGACACTGGAAGAGTTTTGAAAGCTCCAGGGCTTTTGAATCAAAACCTAGTCTGAGCCCCACCGATGCCTTTTTTTAGTTAGTGAACCCAGGCATATGTGTTCATGCTTTGTCGTGTCTGACTCTTTGCAACCCCATGGACTGTAGCCCACCAGATTCCTCTGCCCATGGAATTTTTCAGGCAAGAATCCTGGAGTGGGTTGCCATTTCCTCCCACAGGAGATCTTCCCAACCCAGGGATCAAACCCTCATCTCCTATGTCTCTTGCATTGCAGGTGGATTCTTTATCTGCTGAGCTGGCAAGGAAGCCTAGGAGGGCTACTTTGTCCTGGCCCTCAGCTATTTCTAAGACATGGCTTTTCTCCCACCTGGCTAGGACATCTTGACACTTGGTCACAGGTATAGGCATATAACCCAGGCTTGGTCAGTCACCGTGTCCCGTTACCTTCACCAAAAATGGTCCAGAGATGGCCTTTTCAATCTTGTCCTCTAGGCCTGTCTAAAGAAGTGGGCTGTGTTTTAAGGCACTCTATCTCTAAATATGCATTACCTTGGGTTAGCATTTGACCTTTTTATATGTGGTTAAAGTCATGGCATTGGATTAGATTAGGTTTTCTTTACTTTCAATAGCTTTAATAGGTTATTACTCTATCTGAAGGAAAATACATTCCCAGTTTTTATTCAGTACAGTTGGGTTCTATAAAATATCAGACATGGGAGGAGGCATTTGGGGCCACAGTCTCTGTTAGGTGGCTATGAATAGCTAAAACAAAAGGACTTAAAAAAAATAAGTTTTACAAAAAGACTTTGTGTGCTGGATTTGGAGTTCTTTTTTGAAATAGTTTTTGGAAACAAACCCACTTACAAGAAATTTTGTAATCTTCAGTATTTTCCTTTGGCATGTGATTCCAGACCCGTCAAGGGAGGGGAGTTTCAGTGGGATATAGTTTATAAAATATGGAGGGGCTGTAATTACAGCACAAAGGTTTTGCATAGAAATGTGCTAACAGGAAACAAAAGAGGCGTTTAAAATAAGAACCCAAGGGAGGAAAAGGATTCATGAAGAAAATACTGCTGAAATAAACACTTGCTGAGTATAGAATTCATTCAAAGAGCAAAACTTTTTAATGTATGTTTTCAACTGAAAATCAGAAGGTGGCAGCACTGCTTACTGAATGACTCAGATGACAGCTCCAAGGAATAATAGTGAGAATAAGGCATTTTATAGTTTATAAGCAGCAGCTGGTAGTTTTTTGCTAAAAATGAAATGATGATTGGTAAAATGCACCCCTGAAAACTCCAAGAATCTTTGGGGATTTGAAACAGTGACCCAGTATTCACCTCCAAGGACACAGTGAAATCAGAAGCTTAAGAGAACAAAGAAGGAGGCTCTGGATGGTTTTTGGCCTTTGATTAAATTTCTTTCCATCAGAAATAAAAAATAAATGTGCAAAGTATGGACCCAGACCTGCAGCATCAAGATCACCTGGTGATTTGTAAGAAATGCTATTTTTCCATCCCTGTTTCAGACCTACTGACTAGAAGTTCTATGTGTAGGGTCCAAAAATCTGGGTTTTCTAAGTCTTCTAGGTGATTCTGGGGCACATTCAACTTTGTGAAATGAAGGTATTGGTGTTCAGACTACTGTTATTAGTCATAATTCAAAATGTGGAGCAAGTCTTCAAACAACACCTTGTTGTAAGATTTACAAATTATGTGGTCTTATGTAGCTTTAAGCCATACATAAGTTTGAATGGTGACTCAGATGGTAAAGAATCCACCTGCAACGCGGGAAATGCCAGTTTGAGCCCTGGCTCAGGAAGATCCCTTGGAGAAGGGAATGGCAACCCACTCCAGTATTCCTGCTTGGAGAATCCCATGGACAGAGGAGCCTCGTGGGCTACAGTCCATGGGATTGCAAAGAAGTGGACATGACTGAGCGACTAACACTTTCACTTTTCACAAGTTTGAATAATAAGATTGGGTAAAAAAGGGTAACCTGAAAGAACGTAATCCCATAAAAATGGACTTGAACAATCAGTGAGAAATTTAGAAAGAAATGAGGTTTTTCCCTTACATCATTTGAATTTCTGCCTACTTGCCAGTAACACAGAAATCTTCAGAAAACTAACTATGTTTAAAGTAATTTTCTCTATCAAAAATGCTTGCAACTTATTCCTCAATACAATGAGAAGGGAAATTTTGAAAATAATGTTTCGTTGTTCTCAGAGAGAACAAATGAATAACAAAAATGTAATGAAAGCTGACCATTCAAAAAAAAAAAAAACACAAAGCTGATGGTAAAAAGTCAGTTACACTTAAAAAGCATAAAGACTCTGAGAAGTAATTTCTGCCTTTTTAATAGGCATCGACTGAAATATAGTTCAGAGAAATTCATTACTGTTTTATTAACTAATTGTGTGGTTTTACAATGGATGGTGGATAATGGGAACATTATGCCATTAGATATAATAACGCAACCACAGAGAAGGCCACAGACAAAACCCCCAAAGCTGTGGCTCGCCACCTCAGGGGGCCTCATTGAGGGATAGTCTTCTGGTGTGGCCACAGAAGTTCCATCTTAACTTGGCAAATCCATGAAGTCCATGGTGTCCAGACCTGATCAGTCCCTCAGAGATGGTCTCTTTGTAACCAAATCCACCAGAGACTCACATCCGTATTGCCTACTGTGCCTTTTCTTTTTTTTTTTTTTCAGTTTGTATGTGCAGCAGAAGTAAAAAGCCAGTCAGAGACTCTGTTAGGTGACCCATATGTACATACATAGTCTTCTTGGTGAGTCCCAATGGAGAGTTAAGTTAAAATTAGAAATGTGCTTGGTGAACACAATATCAGATCATAAGAAATCAGCTGGAATTTTATTATTCAAATGCCCTCATCTCCACCATGAAGATAGATTGTCAGACAAATCTGTTCTTCGGGTTTTTGAGTTGTAATATTATTACGTCTGAGCAGAAATTGTTCTGTTTCTCTGATTGGTGTTTTTTGTGTTCTTATGCTAAATTTCTCCCCTCGGTCAACACTTTCTTTTTTGAGATATCTTAATATCATTTCTTAGAATTTAGTTAGGACAGTCAAGTTTCCAAGAATATCTTCATCTGTTTATGTATATTCTTCTATAATTTTCAGGAGTACTGTATTACAGTTTGATATCTGTGTACACTATACCACCCATTACCATACAGATGACCTCCTTCATCCTTTTCACCCATCCCCCAACTCCCTTCTCCTCCAGTAACCACTAGTCTGACCTCTGTATCTGTGACTTTGTTTTTGTTAAATAAATTTTCTATCTATGTATATGTATAATCTATATATAATCTATTGTATAGATTCCACATATGAGTGAAATCATGGAGTATTTGTCATCTTGTCCTTTGTCTGTTTTGTCACTTATTAACATAACTATGGGATTCCTTGGTGGCTCAGTGGTCAAGAATCTGTCAGCCAATGCAGGAAATGCTGGTTCGATCCCTGGGTCAGGAAGATCCCCCTGCAGAAGGAAATGGCAACCTACTCCAGTATCCTTGCCTGGGAAATTCCATGGAGAGAGGAGCCTGGAGGCCTACAGTCCTTGGGGTTGCAAAAGGGTTGGACACGACTTAGTGACTAAACAACAAACAGCACTATAGTTCTACTTTTCCTAAGAATAGCTGCCATGGTTAAATGTTCTTTAGTGCCAGAATCTTGGGATGACAGAGTACTTGGTCCTAGAGCTCCTGAATTTTACATTCCAACTGAGAAAGCAGCGAGTGTAACTGACGACCACAATTCAGTTGTGCGGGTCATGCAGTGAGGAGACAGAGAGTGGGCCATGGCACCTAAGAGGCACAGCTGAACTTTTTAAAAATTAATTAATTAATTTGGCTGCATCAGCAGCTTCATTGTGTCATGCAGGATCCTTCGTTGCAGTGCATGGGCTCTCTATTTGTGGCGTGCAGGATTTGGGATCTTAGTTCCCCCACGGGATCTAACCCACGTCCCCTCCACTGCAAAATGGATTCTTAACTACTGGACCACCAAGGAAGTCCCAAGGGACAGCTGATCTTAATACTGAGGTCAGGGAAGCCTCCTTCATGGAAGCAGTCCCTACACTGAGTCCTAGGATAAGGGAATAGGAGAGAGAAGGTGACGGTTTGAGGCAAAGTCAGTGGCAGATGTTCAACTTCAAAAGGAAGAAAGAACACAAAACATTCAATGAATCATGTGAATTAATATGGCTCCTGCACAAAATAGAGAGACTAGGGACAGTGAGACGGGGAAAGATCATATTAGAGGTTTAAGCTGGAGCCGGATCAAGAAGGATTTTGTTTACACTATCAAAATTCATTATTTACATTTATGATGAGTCAATTAATGGTTTTAAGTAGAAGAGTGTCTCAATATAATCTGTATTCAGAAAGCTCATCCTGGCTACAGGATATACTATGGATTGAAAGAGGCAAAGCTTGAAGGAAAAGTGTCTTAACTTTTTTTGTGTTGGTTATGTTTCACTATAGTCCTAAATAATAGCTAATAATAAGTTTATATCTGCCAAGCATTTTACAGCAGTTCTACTTAATCTTCATAATAATGCTTTAAGGTAGATTAGATCAGTATTGCCCTAATTACTCTTAAGAAGTTGAATAACTTGCCCAAGATTGCACAGATGATAAGTATTGCCATCAGAATATAAACTCAGTTTGGACTCTTACCTGCTGGGCCACTGCCTCCACCCTAGAGGAGAAAATGGCAGCTGGAAAGCAGATAAGGCCATGCATTTGAGAGCCATGAAAATACTAGGAAGGGCAGGTCTCGGTGACTGCTTGAAGGTAGAAGATAGGCGGTGGGGTGGGGTAAGGGAGACAGTATTAAGAAGCATTAAGGTTGACTAGGATCACTAAACGTTTTGCTCCCAACTTCAGTTGGACCTTCTTCAGTTGGACAATTTTATCATTGTTTTCTGACCACACCTCTTCTGCATCAAAACAACCATTTCAAACCTTCTCCATTCTTCTTAAAACACTGAGCTGTTACATCTTGCCTCATTCTCAGTGGTTGTTTACAATTCCTACTTGTTTCTTGGATCTTTGGCTAAGACTTTGTCCTTCTTCTTTTGTCAGGTCCAAATTAATTAACTGGTTCTTTATTGAAATATTCAGAATATAATAAGAAGAGATGGAAGTCACCGAAAAACAAGATGTCTTTATTTCCTACTAGTAAACATATCAAATAAAAGCACCTATTTCTAACCATGGTTTTTCAGCCTTTTGCCAGAGAGGTTTTGTTCTTTTGTTTCAAATATCTGAGCTGATAAGACTTCCAGCCTCAGGAGGGATAGATAGACAATGGAAAAACAAGTGTATCCACAGTAGAACCTTGCAGATATGATGTGGTCACTTCTTTTTTCCAGAAATTGCAAAAGGCTATTTGAGCTTATCCTCTATATATTTTAGGTAATTGACAGTAATGACATCCAGTAATAACTTTTATTTTCTCTTTTAAGGCCAGAAGGGCTAGCTTTTATTCTTTTCCCAACAGAATTGCTATAGAGTAGCAAATATCATTATTCCAGAGAAAGATCTGGGTGCTTTCAATTCCTTTCATAGGCAGAACTTTTGTAAATTATTAAATACATGGATAAAATGGACAAAGCCTTGTGGTACTACACTTTAGGAATGCTAGTTGATTTAGCAGGAAGAATTCTCAGATGCAGGAAGAATTATCATAGGAAAATGCCTAAGAAGGTCTTTGAAAATATTGAACCTTCCACTTTTTGCTATTATGTGGAACAAATGGAAATACTAATCTTTGTGGCATGGCACACGCATTGCTTTGCTAGAGCTGTCATAATGTTATAACAAAATGTCTGTGTGGCTTAAAAAACAGGAATATATGCTCTCAAATTGTGGAGGATGGAAGTCCAAGATCAATGTCAGCCGGTATGGTTTCTTCCATGGCCACTCTCCTTGGCCTGTAGATGGCTGTCTTCTCCTTTTGTCCTCACATGGTCTCTTCTTTGTGAATTCCCATCCTTGGTACCTCTGCATTTTCTCATAAGGACACTAGTCAGATTGGATTAGGACCCACCCTAAGAGTCTGTTTCAATATCACAGTAATCCAAGTCTATGCCCTAACCAGTAATGCTGAAGAAGCTGAAGTTGAATGGTTCTATGAAGACCTACAAGACCTTTTAGAACTAACACCCAAAAAAGATGTCCTTTTCATTATAGGGGACTGGAATGCAAAAGTAGGAAGTCAAGAAACACCTGGAGTAACAGGCAAATTTGGCCTTGGAATATGGAACGAAGCAGGGCAAACGCTAATAGAATTTTGCCAAGAGAACACACTGGTCATAGCAAACACCCACTTCCAACAACACAAGAGAAGACTCTACACATGAACATCACCAGATGGGCAACACCGAAATCAGAGTGATTATATTCTTTGCAGCCAAAGATGGAGGACCTCTATACAGTCAGCAAAAACAAGACGGGGAGCTGACTGTGGCTCAGATCATGAACTCCTTATTGCCAAATTCAGACTGAAATTGAAGTAGGGAAAACCACTAGACCATTCAGGTATGACCTAAATCAAATTCCTTATGATTATACAGTGGAAGTGAGAAATAGACTTAAGGGACTAGATCTGATAGATAGAGTGCCTGATGAACTATGGACTGAGGTTTGTGACATTGTACAGAA
>NW_011495032.1:539478-539859 GCF_000754665.1 Bison bison bison
ATATAAGAATCTGAATGCAGAGTTCCAAAGAATATCAAGGAGAGATAAGAAAGCCTTCCTCAGCGATCAATGCAAAGAAATAAAGGAAAACAACAGAATGGGAAAGACTAGAGATCTCTTCAAGAAAATTAGAGATACCAAGGGAACATTTCATGCAAATATGGGCTCGATAAAGGAGAGAAATGGCATGGACCTAACAGAAGCAGAAGATATTAAGAAGAGGTGCCAAGAATACACAGAAGAACTGTACAAAAAGATCTTCATGACCAAAATAATCACGATGGTGTGATCACTCACCTAGAGCCAGACATCCTGGAATGTGAAGTCAAGTGGGCCTTAGGAAGCATCACTACGAACAAAGCTACTAGAGGTGATGGAATT
>NW_011495032.1:540005-542008 GCF_000754665.1 Bison bison bison
CCAGTTGAGCTATTTCAAATCCTGGAAGATGATGCTGTGAAAGTGCTACACTCAATATGCCAGCAAATTTGGAAAACTCTGCAGTGGCCACAGGACTGGAAAAGGTCAGTTTTCATTCCAATCCCAAAGAAAGGCAATGCCAAAGAATGCTCAAACTACTGCACAATTGCACTCATCTCACATGCTAGTAAAGTAAGGCTCAAAATTCTCCAAGCCAGGCTTCAGCAGTATGTAAACCATGAACTTCCAGATGTTCAAGCTGGTTTTAGAAAAGGCAGAGGAACCAGAGATCAAATCGCCAACATCCTCTGGATCATCGAAAAAGCAAGAGAGTTCCAGAAAAACATCTATTTCTGCTTTATTGACTATGCCAAAGCCTTTGACTGTGTGGATCACAGTAAACTGTGGAAAATTCTGAAAGAGATGGGCCTGCCAGACCACCTGACCTGCCTCTTGAGAAACCTATATGCAGGTCAGGAAGCAACAGTTAGAATTGGACAACAGACTGGTTCCAAATAGGAAAAGGAGTAAGTCAAAAGGAGTATGCTGTATATTGTCACCCTGCTTATTTAACTTATACGCAGAGTACATCATGAGAAATGCTGGGCTGGAAGAAGCACAAGCTGGAATCAAGATTGCCGGGAGAAATATCAATAACCTCAGATATGCAGATGGCACCACCCTTATGGCAGAAAGTGAAGAGGAACTAAAAAGCCTCTTGATGAAAGTGAAATAGGAGAGTGAAAAAGTTGGCTTAAAGTTCAACATTCAGAAAGTGAAGATCATGGTATCTGGTCCCATCACTTCATGGAAGGTAGATGGGGAAACAGTGGAAACAGTGTCAGACTTTATTTTGGGGGGCTCCAAAATCACTGCAGATGGTGATTGCAGCCATGACTCTTACTCCTTAGAAGGAAAGTTATGACCAACCTAGACAGCATATTGAAAAGCAGAGACATTACTTTGCCAACAAAGGTCCGTCTAGTCAAGGCTATGCTTTTTCCAGTGGTCATGTATAGATGTGAAAGTTGGACTGTGAAGAAAGCTGAGCACTGAAGAATTGATGCTTTTGAACTGTGTTGTTGAAGAAGACTCTTGAGAGTCCTTTGGACTGCAAGGAGATCCAACCAGTCCATTCTAAAGGAGATCAGTCCTGGGTGTTCTTTGGAAAGACTGATGCTAAAGCTGAAACTCCAATACTTTGGCCACCTCATGCAAAGAGTTGACTCATTGGAAAAGACTCTGATACTGGGAGGGATTGTGGGCAGGAGGAGAAGGGGATAACAGGATGAAATGGTTGGATGGCATCACCGACTCGATGGACATGTGTTTAGCTGAACTCCAGGAACTGGTGATGGTCAGGGAGGCCTGGCGTGCTGTAATTCATGGGGTCGCAAAGAGTCAGACACGACTGAGCAACTTAACTGAAGTGAACTAAAAGTCTTATTTTAACTTAAGTGAAAGTGAAGTTGCTCAGTCGTGTCTGACTGTTTGCGATCACAAGGAACTGTAGCCTACCAGGCTCCTACATTCGTGGGATTTTCCTGGCAAGAGTACTAGAGTGCATTGCCATTTCCTTTTCCAGAGGACCTTCCCAACCCAGGGATCAAACCCGAGTCTCCCGCATTGCAGGCAGATGCTTTACCATATGAGCCACCAGGGAAGCCCCATTTTAACTTAATTACCCCTTTAATGGCCCTATCTCCAAGTAGAGTCACATTCTGAGGTATTAGAGCTTAATGTTTCAACATACAGATTTTGAAAAGACACAATTCAGTCCATAAAAGTCCATCATCGTATTTATTTTTATTGTTATCCCCCAAAAAAGGAATCCCTGATGGTTCAATGGTAAAGAATCTGCCTACAATATAAGAGACCACCTGCAATTCAGGAGACACAGGTTTGATCCTTGGGTCGGAAAGATCCTCTGGAGAAGTAAATGGCAACTCACTCCATATTCTTTCCTGGGAAATCCCATGGACAGAGGAGTCTGGTGGGCTACA
>NW_011495032.1:542108-548642 GCF_000754665.1 Bison bison bison
ATATATAGAACTATTACAATAATGACATTCAGTTTGATCACATTTCCAAGCTTGGAGTCCAGAGAGTTTTTAGTGCTTGCAAAAAGCAGGAGTGAATTTTTTTCTGGGCTAGCCCTATTTTAGAATCCTTAGAATAAGCAAGGATCCAGAAGTTTCAAGATGCCAAAAAATGTGAAATTCTTTCAATTTTCACTTTCTTCCTTCTTTATTCTAGGAGATAATAAACATACTGATTATCATCGATGTGGGTTGCATCCTTCTGCTTATGAGAGGTTTTATTATTATTATTAATGTTCAATCAAATCAGCTTTTCATGAGAGCTACAGAAGATTTTGCTTATAAATAGGCATCATCATCATCAAAAAGAAAAATATCCTGGCTGTTTCATAATCTTTCATGACACTTTCCAAGATGAACTCTACAGACATGTGAGTTGCCAAATAAAAAAATCTGAATTTCTGAGAAAGAAGCACACAAATCTTGCTCAAAAGCTACAGTTTGTTAATTATTTATTCATAAGATAGGTAAGAAGTCTTTAACCAGGGAGTTTATTAGGACCTCTTAGGACTCCCAGGTGGCTCAATGGTGAAGAATCCACCTGCCAATGCAGAGACTGCAGGAAATGTGGGTTTGATCCCTGGGTTGGCAAGATTCCCTGGAGGAGGGTATGGCAAACCACTCCATTATTCCTGTTTGTATAATCCTATGGATGGAGGAGCCTGGTGAGCTACAGTTCACGGGGTTGCAAAGAGTTGGACTGAAGTGACTGAGCATGCATGCATGCAGGACTTTAAAAGGAAATTTTGTCAATGTTTACCCCACATATATAACTACCTCCCAAAACCTTTCTAGTTCTTCTTACATATTTCTTTCTCCACTACAAGTGTGGGAAGTAACCACTTAGGTCCTTCTCAAGTTTTTTTCAACTATTCCCCCAACTCCACTGTCTTCTGTTTCCTCTAGGATTTTGTATTTTCAACTATCTCCTCTCTAAGTAGAATCACATACATCACTCCACTGGTTTCCTCTTCCTACCTGAAGCATGCTTATGCCTTCTCCAAATTACATAATGCAATAAGTCTATCTACATGTCTGACTAAATTTTGAATATTTCAAGTGCAAATTATATTTTCCTGTGTCTCCACTGCCTAGTATGGTCTTTTATTTTTGCTCCTCAGTAAATACCTGATGCATGAATGAATGAACAAATGAATGAGTGAATGAATTAATGAGCATTTTATGAGGCAAAACATCCAGGCAAAGTTGAATAGTCAGTTGAACATGTTTTAATGATGCCAATTAATTGGATACTATTAATATTTAGAAAAATAAAATGAATTTTAATGTCTGATCTCCTGAAGGACAAAGTCTTTAACACCAGAGAAATTTGTAGTTAATTATATTGATAATGAATTTTCCAAAAACAGCCAAGATGATAATTTGAGCCAAGCTTACTCTCCCTTTCGTTTCACCTGGGCAGAAGTGGGGACTTAACTGATTTGCAAAGAGCATTCAATTTTTCTCTTGTTTTTGGCTAGCATGATGTTAATACATGGTGCAAACTTAGAAAATAAAGCCTAAACATTTTAATGTAGTTTATATATATATATATTTCTGTTCAGCTAGATTCATGTCATAGTTTAGAAGCAGTCTGGCTTTGAGAGACTCTCCCAGAATTCTCAGGATTATATTTAACAATATCCAAGTAGATGAAGGACTTCCTTTGGTGGCTCAGATGGTAAAGAATCCATTTGCAATGCAGGAGACCCAGGTTCAATCCTTGGATTGGGAAGATCCCTTGGAGAAGGGAATGGCTACCCATTTCAGTATTCTTGCCTAGAGAATTCCATGGACAGATTGCCTGGTGGGCTGCAGTCCATTGGGTCACAAAGAGTTGGACACAACTGACTTTCACTCTCACTTATAATTTTAGGCTGCTGCTGCTGCTAAGTTGCTTCAGTTGTGTCCGACTCTGTGCAACCCCATAGGCGGCAGCCCACCAGGCTCCCCTGTCCTTGGGATTCTCCAGGCAAGAATACTGGAGTGGGTTGCCATTTCCTTCTCTAATGCATGAAAGTGAAAAGTGAAAGTGAAGTCACTCGTCATGCCCGGCTCTTAGCAACCCCATGGACTGCAGCCTATCAGGCTTCTCCATCCATGGGATTTTCCAGGCAAGAGTACTGGAGTGGGGTGCCATTGCCTTCTCCGATTTTAGGCTGGAAGACTATCTATTGAATCAATCTTTCAATCATGAAGTGTTTGCTGAGCTCTCACTAAAGGCACAGTTACTATGTTAAGTATTACAGAGAACATGGAAATGTGTATGAATGTACCTTTCCTAACTGTTTCCATCTTCATTGATTAACAAGAGCAAGAAATGTGAATTAAATTGGAAAGAGTAGAAAAGAAATGGTTATGATCTTTAGGAATTGTTGCAGACTGAAAAAAATGAAGCAAAAGAATATTATTTTCTGACCAAGTAGACTAGGACAGGTGTTTAAATATGCTAGATGTTAGTTTTTTCCTGCTTATCTAACTCAACTCATTGGCATTTACTCAGACAAGTCTCCACAGAGCAGGGAGAATTCATAAGACCTTGTCCTCACCTAACCTAAATGGAAAGACTTGAGTTGTGGTCTCAACTTGAGAATATGCATAGGCATCTCCTCCATCAGTCTGGTCCCAGAAGACATCTTTCAGTTTAGTATACATTTTTAAGGAAGGATGCAGTGGTCTGTGAAAATGCTAACATTTCTGCAGTGGAGAGAAATCCGCCTGACAGATAAACATCCCTCCAGCCTTTCTCAATCCTTATTTGTAAAGGAAACTTGATGGAAAAGGAAATCTGTAAGACTTCAAGGAGAAACAGTGGAGAGATAGAATCAATAGGAGTCATCCTTATTCCCATCTCAGGAAATCTGAGATCAGTGTTCTTATTTCAGCAGGCTGGCATCCAAGAAACTCACATGGTTACTGCAATTACTGAAGCCCCAAAGGACAGTGTGGGGCAATGCTAAAGGCTTGAGACTAGGAATCAGGTGACATGGGTTCTGCTTTCAGCTCTATCAAGGACTAGCTTTATGACCTTGGGCAAGACACTTAAGCCTGTGTCCTTAGCTATATGACACAGATTACTTTATTCAGCTGGAAAAGTTTGTGTGAGGATAGAATGACATAAAATATATAAAAACACTCAATACAGTACTTGGCACATAATAAAAGTG
Source organism: Bison bison bison (assembly GCF_000754665.1). Taxonomy (NCBI): domain Eukaryota; kingdom Metazoa; phylum Chordata; class Mammalia; order Artiodactyla; family Bovidae; genus Bison; species Bison bison. The sequence continues at coordinate 545,333 of NW_011495032.1, forward strand.
AAAACAGGAATCATAACTAAATACTTTTTCTCATGTATGAGAAGCTGCCTGCCTGGATGGTTGTAAGAAAAGGCTGGGAAGCCCCTTACCCACTGCTCTCACTCTCATTGCTTGGTACATCCTTAAAACACATAGCTTCCCAGCTGATTGCTTAAATGTTTAAATAAGGGTTTTTGTTGTTTAGTCCCTAAGTCATGCCTGACCCTTTGTGACCCCATGGACTGTAGTCTGCCGGGCTCCTCTGTCCATGGAACTCTCCAGGCAAGAATACTGGAGTGGGTGGCCATTCCCTTCTCCAGGGGATCTCCCCAACCCAGAGATCAAACCCAAGTCTCCTGCTTTGACAGGTGGATTCTCTACCACTGAGACACCAGGGAAGCTTCAATAAAGGACAAAGTATTCCACCACTAGTGGAAAAAGCAGAAGACTGGGAAGAGTATGGTTATACAGCACAGGCTTAAAAGGGGAGCTTGAGCAAATGACCTGTGCTAGAATCCCTGTCCAATTACTACCAAGCTGTGCAGAATTAGGAGTGAGTTCTTCTTCTTTTTTTTTTTTTAATTTATTTGACTGATCCCTGCCTTAGTTACAGCAGGTGGGATTCTTAGTTTCAGCATTCAAACTCATAGTTTCAGTGTGCGGGATGCGGTTCCCTGACCAGGGATTGAATCCTTGTCCCCTGCACTGGGAACAAGGAGTCTTAGCCACCAGACCACCAGGAAATTCCCAAGTTCACTTTTCTCCAACCTCAGTTTCCTTATCCGTAAAATGAAGAGGGTAGAAATGTCAGGTAGATCATTTGAGATGGACTAAGATTGGTAAGAAAAAGGATGGGTAGCTCCCACTGACCCCTTTTGTGGCTGCTATGCCCATGAACCACACTTTCACAATGTCTAATGGGGAGGCATGGACTCATTAATGCTTGTGTTAATTTCCCCGAATCTCTCCACTAGTCCTTTTTCTCTTCTCTTCAAGTCTGGTCTTTCCTCCACATATGTAAGATGCTCAGAAACCCAAGAGCTCACCCCTGAAGCCCTCAGCTATGCCAACGCAAGACAGATCTACGTTTATCTTATCCTTACAAATACAGCTTCCTCTCCAACTTATCCCCTGTTTAGTTTCCCTGTTTCCTAATTTGAGGTTTTCAGGATCTCAATGTGTCAGCATGATTAAAATATCAAAGTAACTTAATCCTTTGTTGACGTCTGATAAATGGTTGTCACGCTATAAAAGTTTTGTGTATGTTGGGAAAATAAACATTCATCAAAATAAAGGTGTTTTCATAGGAGAAATTCTTTGACAAATTTGGATGTAAGAGTCTGTTTCCTAACAACCCCTTCATTCCCTTTTCCACCAGTTCATAAATCCTTTTAAGAATAAGAGAAGTCATTATTTATCCAAGTGACACAAATGATTAATTATATGAATAACAACTGAAAGTCAAGGTTAATCTCTGTTCTTAAAATGACAACATAGTACATATCTATCTGTTTTACCGGCCAGGTATTCATTTACCTTCCTTTAGTGAAAATACTTTGGAGAAGGTAATGGCACCCCACTCCAGTACTCTTGCCTGGAAAATCCCACGGACGGAGGAGCCTGATAGGCTGCAGTCCATGCGGTCGCTAAGAGTCGGACACGACTGAGCGACTTGACTTTCACTTTTCACTTTCATGCATTGGGGAAGGAAATGGCAACCCACTCCAGTGTTCTTGCCTGGAGAATCCCAGGGACGGGTGAGCCTGGTGGGCTGCTGTCTATGGGGTCGCACAGAGTCGGACACGACTGAAGCGACTTAGGAGCAGCAGTGAACATACTTAGGCTTCACTGGTGGCTCAGCAGTAAAGAATCCACCTACAAATGTAGATGTGAAGTCAATCCTTGGGTCAGGAAGATTCCCCTGAAGAAGGAAATGGCAAGCTACTCCGGTATTCTTGCTTGGAAAATCCCAGGGACAGAGGAGCCTGGTGGGCTACATCCATGGGGTTGCAAAAGAGTCAGGCACAACTTAGTGACTAAACAACAATGACAACATGGTGAAGAAACTTAGGTTGTCTTTTGGGGATTTTCTCCAGTGCCTGAAGTCTTATTGAGACTGTCAAACTAAGATCCTACATTCTTTGGATAAGGCATGGGAGGAGCTAACTCAGACTATCTCATCTCAAAATAATATATGTGTATTGAGCCAAAATGGCACCAGGTTGTTTAACCTTTGTGAAGGCTTGGATGTACATCTCTTCTTGATGCCCAGATACTAAGCAATATCACGTTCCTGTCCTTTCTATGATCACATTGTTCAACAGATCCTCTGATTCTGTGGGCTACCTTCTTCCCTCCAGTAAATTTATTTTTCACCCTTAAACTGGGATGCATTTCCATTGTTTACAACCAAATAAGTTAAATGATAGATTTAAGGAAATTGAAGCATATTTTTGAAGGCATCATGTTAGAAGCAGAGATAGACTATATCAATGGGTTTGCCATACATTAACCAGATAATCATGATGGTGTGATCACTCACCTAGAGCCAGACACCCTGGAATGTGAAGTCAAGTGGGCCTTAGGAAGCATCACTACGAACAAAGCTAGTGGAGGAGGTGATGGAATTCCAGTTGAGCTATTTCAAATCCTGGAATATGATGCTGTGAAAGTGCTGCACTCAATATGCCAGCAAATTTGGAAAACTCAGCAGTGGCCACAGGACTGGAAAAGGTTAAGAAAGGCAACGCCAAAGAATGTTCAAACTACCGCACAGTTGCTCTCATCTCACATGCTAGTAAGGTAATGCTCAAAATTCTCCGAGCCAGGCTTCAGCAATACGTGAACCGTGAAATTCCAGATGTTCAAGCTGGTTTTAGAAAAGGCAGAGGAACCAGAGATCAAATTGCCAACATCTGTTAGATCATCGAAAAAGCAAGAGAGTTCCAGAAAAACATCTATTTCTGCTTTATTGTCTAAGACAAAGCCTTTGACCATGTGGATCACAAGAAACTGTGGAAAATTCTGAAAGAGATGGGAATACCAGACCACCTGACCTGCCTCTTGAGAAATCCATATGCAGGTCAGGAAGCAACAGTTAGAATTGGACATGGAATGACAGACTGGTTCCAAATAGGAAAAGGAGTACGTCAAGGCTTTACATTGTCACCCTGCTTATTTAACTTATATGCAGAGTCCATCATGAGAAACGCTGGGCTGGAGGAAGCACAAGCTGGAATCAAGACTGTCAGGAGAAATCTCAATAACCTCAGATATGCAGATGACACCACCCTTATGGCAGAAAGTGAAGAACTAAAGAGCCTCTTGATGA
>NW_011495032.1:549929-555680 GCF_000754665.1 Bison bison bison
GGGGCTGGTGCACTGGGACGACCCAGAGGGAGGGTAGGGGAGGGAGGAGGGAGGAGGGATCAGGATGGGGAACGCGGGTATACCTGTGGTGGATTCATTTCGATATTTGGCAAAACTAATACAATATTGTAAAGTTTAAAAATAAAATAAAATTAAAAAAAAAAAAGCTTAACATTCAGAAAACTAAGATCATGGCATCTGGTCCCATCACTTCATGGCAAATAGATGGGGAAACAGTGGAAACAGTGGCTGACTTTATTTTTCTGGGCTCCAAAATCACTACAGATGGTGATTACAGCCATGAAACTAAAAGACATTTACTCCTAGAAGGAAAGTTATGACCAACCTAGCATATTCAAAAGCAGAGACATTACTTTGCCAACAAAGGTCCATCTAGTCAAGGCTATGGTTTTTCCAGTGGTCATGTATAGATATAAGAGTTGGACTATAAAGAAAGCTGAGCGCTGAAGAATTGATGCTTTTGAACTGTGGTGTTGGAGAAGACTCTTGAGAGTCCCTTGGACTACACGGAGATCCAACCAGTCCATCAAAAGGAGATCAGGCCTGGGTGTTCATTGGAAGGACTGATATTGAAGCTGAAACTCCAATACTTTGGCCACCTGATGCAAAGAGCTGACTCATTTGAAAAGACTCTGATGCTGGGAAAGATTGAGGGGAGGAGGAGAAGGGGACGACAGAGGATGAGATGGTTGGATGGCATCACCGACTCGATGGACATGGGTTTGGGTAGACTCTGGGAGTTGGTGATGGACAGGGAGGCCTGACATGCTGGAGTTCATGGGGTCACAAAGAGTTGGACACGACTGAGCAACTGAACTGAACTGAATTAGAATCTGTATTAAAGGAACAATCAAGTTTTTTTTCCAAAAATTTGATCCTAGGTCAGCTATTTAAACATAAGGTTCATTTCCGTCATGAGCTAGTTCTGCATATGACTTCATGACACTATGGAATCTGGTCATCTTCCATGATTTAAATTTTAAGAAGTTCAGAGTTTCAAATTAAAAAAAAAAAATCGTTCAGAGTTCCAAATTAAAAGGTTAATTTGCCAAGGTATATCTGGACACCAAGTGTTTTATATAGTGGGACATTTTAATCATTACCATAATTCTATAAGGTGATCTCATCTTTATTTTTATGTTATGAAGAACTTGAGTTCAAATAGGCAAGAATTATTGAGCTTATAAATAGAAGATTTGGATAGGAATCCAATTTTCTTAGATTATAAAGCCTGCACTTGCCTGTCTAACAGAAGCTACTTCCAGGCATCTGTGGCCTTTTTTACCTGATTGTAGTAGAAGAGAGGAGTATCTGTGGTTATCAGAAGAAATAATGATAATCTGAGTCCTTCTCCATAATTATTTTTGTAGTCCAGTCCAAGGTGACTTCTGGGCAGTAGCAAAGGCCAGGAAAAAAATGGAGGTAAAGAGCAGGATTGTCATTAAAGGCTGTAAGAAACAGTGTCAAGGGGAAAGGTCTTTACTACGGTGTCTTACTTAAAATTTCTGAAGGACAGTCCAGCCTGTTCCTCACATTGGCCTATGAGATCAGGAAAAAGTGGGTAGAAATGTCTACACTTTTTTTTTTATGTTTAATTGTGGACCACCCCCCCCCCCAAATATATATAAAGAGTTTGTTGAAATCACAATTCCCAATACCTGTGAATGAGACCTGATTGGAAAATAATGAGTCTTTGCAGGCACAATCAAGTTCACCTTGATTAGGATGTACCTGAATCAAACATGACTCATTTCCTTATGGAAAGAGGAGAACACCAGGGTAAGAGAGAGACACATGGGGGGAAGATGGCCATGTGAAGACAGAGGCAGAGATGGGAGTTATGCTGCCCCAAGCCAAGGACCACCAGAAAGAGAAAGAGACAAGGAATGACCCACTCCTAGAGGCCTGAGAAGAGCCTGGCCCTGCAGCCACCTTGATTTTGGACATCTCACCTCCAGAATCATGAGAGAATAAATTTCTGTTGTTTTAATTACTTAGTCTGTACTTCTTTGTTGCAGCAGCCTTAGGAAACTGATACACTCCTTGTTAGCATTCCTTTCTCATCCATTATTAATTCTGTACCTCTCTCTGTACCTACTGAAGTATTAAAGAAGGGTCTGACATACAAGCAGCCAAGGACAAAGGGAAAGCAAAGAAAAAGAAATATAGCCACCTCCAAGGGGTAAGTTTCTTTTGGCTCTTGAAATAATATCTGGAACCCAACTTAGTCCATCCAATGACACACAAATCAAAATAAGCATGCAACTTCTTCAAGCTGATTTTTTTTTTTAAACTTGCTCTTTCAGTGTCTATGCCAAAGTATGATGCATCAAAAATGGATGAGTTAATATTGCCTAAGACCTCAGCATATTTGATTTTAGAAACATGGCCAAACTCAACCAATGTTTATAGATGGTTTCTAGGATACTTACTAGTGATTCCCTATCCTTCTTCAGGAAAAGAGCAACTACATGTTGTGAGTCTTTAGACGAACAGGAGAGGACCACAACAAAGTGGAATTTGCTTTAACATTTAACAGTTTTTTAAATATCTAAACCTACAAATTGCATGAAAATGGGAAAAGTTAATTTGTAAAGTTAAGAATAGGGCTAAAGGAAGGCAAGAGGGGATTTTTAAATCTTGGGAAAAAAACTATTTTAGTAATAATCCGGTAGAACACTGTGGAGTATGTTGTAGTTTTCATCAGTAGTTCTATTCCTGTCTCTTTTTTCCTGAAAAAATGCATCCAATAGCAACACATCATAATTCTGAGCAAGGAGATGTCCTAAAAGCATAAATACAATTATTACAACTTCTATAAGTAAAAAGAAGCAAGATCTATTTCAAATTCCACAAACTGTAAATCCTGTAAAAGTATATTGAGAGACGGTCCATTGTAGAAGCTAAGAGCTCAGGCTCCAAAGATTTGGGTGTCAGCCCTAACATCAACTAGTCATGTGATCCCTCTGTGTCCACTTCCTTATCTATAAAATAAATACTATGCCATCCATTTTGTTTGTGCATTTATAAAAATGTAGCTGTAAGGGTTAAATTATTTAATACTTATGTGTTAAACATAAAGTTTGTACTACATAGTATGTGCTTGGTAAATAATAGCTTTTGATAGTCATGTCTCCTATAATAGGATCACATTCTAGGCCTTGGCAGTGGTGATGACAGAATTTTGATCTTGTCCTCAGGTTGTTTAATACTGAAGGTAATAAGTAATCTATGCAAGACACAAAGTTTTAGACTACAGGTGGAGGAAATTCTGCCTCTGTCCAAGGGGAACCTAGGATGCTTCCTGAAGATTATAGCATTTGCAATGATCCTGAAGCAAACTGACATTTAACCAGGATTTAGGATCCATAAAGGGACTGACACAATTCCATCACAGAACAGTGTGAAGATTATGGGTTGACTTGTCATAGGATACACAGAGATCAATTATTGGATGTGCACATAGTTAGACAAGTCTAATGACAGTCATGCCTTGCTTCCAAGTCTGAAGATTATCTCTATATGCAACAGAGAGTCATAGAGAATGTTTGGACAGAGTGACAAGATCACCTGCAAAAACGTCAGTAGACTATATTGGAGACATGGGAGGTTACAGAAAGAGAGACCCATTGTTGAAAATAGAGCATCCGTTTTCAACAATCAAAAGAGACAAAATCAATGAAGACTGAATTGTAGTTGAATTAGCTGTTGGAAGAAGTCATTATTTGCAAGTATCAGTAGTGGGAATGGCCTAGGATGGCATGTAGTGATAAGGAAAGGGACATTCTGTGCAGAAGTGGGAGAAAATATTCAATAGAACTATCTACACTGGAAAATAAATTTAGAATAGAAGCAGTTGTGCAGAGAATGCAGGCTAAGAAAAGATTTTTCATGTAGGAAAGGGATCAGCAAACGGGTCTATTTGCCAAATCCTGTCTGATGCTTGTTTCTGTAGAGTTATTTTGGAAGAGTCACTCTCATCATTTTGTCTCTGTTGTTGTTTTTGTACTACAAAGGCAGAGTTGTGTAGCTCAGCTCCAAAACCTGAAATAGTCACTCTCTGGACCTTTACAGAAAACATTTGCTGAGCCCTCTTTGAGATTATCTAATATCGAGGTAAATTTTAGAAATGGAGTTAGTTCACCTAGCTATTACTTCCTGGGGTGTTTCTGAAATCTCAGAGACTTGAATTAGAGGCTTGGGAATTTGCACTTTTAAAAGAAAAATGTGGAGGGAGGATACATTTGCTTCCTACCAGCGTTTTCTACTTTCTGGACCAAAGACTGCCACATAAAAATACACAATAATGGATTTGATTTTGTCCTGCTAGGGAGAGGAAAAGGAAAGGAACACATGAAAATATGATTTTAATTCAATCACAGAATGTTTTAATCAAATCTGAACTCTAGTCTGTGTAGGTGAATACATATAGAATATTTTTGTGACTGCCCTTTTGTTGTTGTTCAGTCGTTAAGTCATGTCTGAGTCTTTATGACCCCATGGACGGCAGCACACCAGGCTCCCCTGTCCTTCACTATCTCCCAGAGTTTGCTAAACTTCATGTCCATTGAGTCAGTGATGCCATCCAACCATCTCATCCTCTGCTACCTGCTTTCTCCTTTTGCCTTCAATCTTTCCTAGCATCAGGGTCTTTTCCAGTGAGTTGGCTCTTTGCAACAGGTGGCCAAAGAACTGGAACTTCAACTTCAGCAACAGGCTGCCCTTTAGGAAATTTAAAATCCCCATAAGTCTATATATGGAAAACAAATGAAAGCAATAGAAGGCAATATTGACTCTATGGTAGGAGAATGAATGTGAAGATTAACTTCTACTTTTCTTTCCTGCTCTCCCTTTTTCTTTATAGTTAGCAGCAAAAGCAAGTATCCACAGAAACTAAATCATGTTTTGGAAATCAGGGCATTTAAAATCAGAATCCTGAAATGGGTTTTTTTCTTGAACTCTCAGAAGATGTGGCAACAGTGGGCTTGCTGACATAGCTATTCAGGCAGCCCCTGGAATTGGTTGGTAGCCATCTCAGCTCTTCACTGCGAAAAATGCTTTTCTGTTCACGCAGTTCCTACCATTCCTTCTTGTCTCTTGCTGAGCCAGCCCCACTTATTTATATTACCCATTGGTCTGTTAAAGCCAGTGATTGCAATCCGTGGTTAAGAAACACTTTGGATTTCTCATTGGTGACTAGCAGACGTGAAGGGAGCCCCCCCACCCCCAAAATGTGCTGCTGTCAGGTCTTTGAGTGCTTCTGTCCTATCTCCCTAACCCTCCCTTTATCTTTACTTGTCTTTATTTCTCTCCCTTTTTCTCCATCAGCAAGAAAGCGACCAGAGAGAACCGGACCACGGTCTCTCCTCCCCAGTCTCTATTTCTTTTTTCTTTTCCTCATTCTCATTCTATTTTCTCTTGTTCTGATCCTTACCCAAATGTCTTGTGAAATGTCAATAAAAATAACCATGGTGACAACATAGCTCAATAGATGTCCCCAGGGGTTCAAAGAGCAGAGTCCTCTTTGGCTTTATCCACTGGGTTCTCTTTCTGCTGAGCCAAGGATATTGAATTCACTCATTCATTTGCTTGACCCCATTATCAGTCTTTCTTTTTTTTCTTCCTTCCTTTGCTCCTAGGGCAGAAAAATTGATCTCTCTCTCTCTATATATAAACACACACACACACACACACACACACATTTTATATATATATATATATATATATATA
>NW_011495032.1:555780-558735 GCF_000754665.1 Bison bison bison
TACCTCTCTGGTGTCTCAGCAGTAAAGAATCCACCTGTAATGCAGGAGACACTGGAGATATGAGTTTGATCCCTGTGTCAGGAAGATCTCCTGGAGGAGAACATGGCAACCCACCCCAGTATTCTTGCCTGGAGAATCCCTATAGACAGAGGAGCCTGGCAGGCTGTAGTCCATGGGGTCACAAAAGAATCGGACACGACTTAGTGACTAAACAACAACAGCAACATACACATTTATGCTTAACAATTTTAAAAGGGAATTTAAAAGTTAGTCAAAGAAATGAGAGAACTAAAGCCCCAAATAGATAAATGACCTTCCCATTAATACAGAATTTAGCCATGAACCATCTCTCCTCAGGAGAGAGAAGCCTGTGGAGCCCAACTTGTTGTCTCTGAAGCCTGGGCTGCTTGCTGAGAAGATGACAAATGCTTCCAGAAAGCTGTGGAGGGTGGTCATGAGACTGACGCTAGAGATGCTGGCCAGCGCTTCTTCCAACTTCCTCTGTATTTGAAGAGCAAATCCTGAAGGAGCCAGGAGAGACATTTCTGTTTATAAATTTAAATAAGGAATCAAAGCAAACTACTTGAAGAGTTTTCCAATGACAAAACAAAAATGGGAATGTGTATTAGATTCCCAAGAAAAGGACCCTTACATTTCTCCAGCTGCTTCATGCCCCTCATCATTTAAGCAGAAAAATGGGTAAAAGTCAGTAAAGAAAAGCTGAACTCACCAATAAAACATTGTTCCTGAAACTCAAGTTTAAACATAGGAGAGACTTCTTAGGCTAATAACAATATGTGTGTGCTTATTTTACAATAAGGAATTCATGATCTGAGCCACAGTCAGCTCCCTGTCTTGTTTTTGCTGACTGTATAGAGCTTCTCTGTCTTTGGCTGCAAAGAATATAATCAATCTGATTTCAGTATTGACCATCTGGTGATGTCCATGTGTAGAGTTTTCTCTTGTGTTGTTGGAAGATGGTGTTTGCTATGACCAGTGTGTTCCCTTGGCAAAACTCTGTTAGCCTTTGCCATGCTTCATTTTGTACTCTAAGGCCAAATTTGCCTGTTACTCCAGGTATCTCTTGACTTCCTACTTTTGCATTCTAGTACCATATGATGAAAAGGACATCTCTTTTGGGTGTTAGTTTTAGAAGGTCTTGGTAGGTCTTCATAGAACCATTCAACTTCAACTTCTTCAGCATTACTGGTTGGGGCATAGGTTTGGATTACTGTGATACCAAATGGATTATCTTGGAAATGAACAGACATCATTCTATCATTTTTTGAGACTGCACGCAAGTACTGTATTGCGTACTCTTTTGTTGACTATGAAGTCTACTCCATTTCTTCTAAAGGATTCTTGCTCTCAGTAGTAGATATAATGATCATCTGAATTAAATTCACCCATTCCAGTCCATTTTAGTTCACTGATTCCTAAAATGTCGATGATAACTCTTGCCATGTCCTTATTGCAAAATTCAGACTTAAAGAAAGGAGGGAAAATCACTAGACCATTCAGGTATGACCTAAATCAAATCCCTTATGATTATACAGTGGAAGTGACAAATAGATTCAAAGGATTAGAACTGATAGAGTGCTTGAAGAACTATGGATGGAGGTTCATGACATTGTACAGGAGGCAGTGATCAAGACCATCCCCAAGAAAAAGAAACGCAAAAAGGAAAAATGGTTGTCTGAGGAGGCCTTACAAGCAGCTAAGGAAAGAAGATAAGCTAAAGGCAAAGGAGAAAAGGAAAGATAAACCCATTTGAATGCAGAATTCCAAACAATAGCCAAGGAGAAATAAGAAAGCCTTCCTCAGTGATCAATGCAAAGAAATAAAGGAAAACAACAGAATGGGAAAGACTAGAGATCTCTTCAAGAAAACTAGAGATACCAAGGGAAGATTTCATGCAAAAATGGGCACAATAAAGGACAGAAACAGTCTGGGCCTACCAAAAGCAGAAGATATTAAGAAGAGGTGGCAAGAATACACAGAAGAATTATACAAAAAAGATTTTCATGACCCAGATAATCATGATGGTGTGACCACTCACCTAGAGCCTAACATCCTGGAATGCAAAGTGAAGTGGGCCTTACAAAGAATCACTATGAATAAAGCTAGGGGAGGTGATAGAATTCCAGTTGAGCTATTTCAAATCCTAAAAGATGATGCTGTGAATGTGCTGCACTCAATATGCCAGCAAATTTGGAAACCTCAGCAGTACCCACAGGACTGGAAAAGTTCAGTTTCATTCTAATCCCAAAGAAAAACGATGCCAAAGAATCTTATAACTACAGCACAATTGCACTCATCTCACACGCAAGCAAATTAATGCTCAAAATTCTCCAAGCCAGGCTTCAATAGTACACGAACCATGAACTTCCAGATGTTCAAGCTGGATTTAGAAAAGGTAGAAGAACCAGAGATGAAATTGCCAACATCCGTTGGATCATCGAGAAAGCAAGAGTTCCAGAAAAACATCTATTTCTGCTTTACTGACTATGCCAAAGCCTTTGACTGTGTGGATCACAACAGACTATGGAAAATTCTTCAAGAGATGGGAGTACCAGACCACCTGACCTGCCTCCTGAGAAATCTGCATGCAGGTCAAGAAGCAACTGTTAGAACCAAACATGGAAAAAGACACTTGTTCCAAATTGGGAAAGGAGTATGTCAAGGCTGTATATTGTCACCCTGTTTATTTAACTTATATGCCGAGTAAATCATGCAAAATGCCAGGCTGGATGAAGCACAAACTGGAATCAAGATTGCTGGGAGAAATGTTAATAACCTCAGATATGCAAATGACACCACCCTTATGGCAGAAAGTAAAGAAGAACTAAAGAGCCTCTTGATGAAAGTGAAAGAGGAGAGTGAAAAAGCTGGCTTAAAACTCAATATTAAAAAAACAAAGATCATGGCATCCAGTCCCTTCACTTCATGGCAAAT
>NW_011495032.1:558835-559494 GCF_000754665.1 Bison bison bison
CACACACACACACTCACACACAATGGGATATTACTTAGCCATGGAAAAGATTAAGTCCTTGATGTAAGACAAGGTGGATGAACCTAGAGGGTATTATGCTAAGTAAAATAAATCAAACAAAAGAGGCAAATTCCATATGATGTCATTTATATGTGGAATCTAAAAATCAAAACAAATGAACAAATATAATAGAAACAAACTCATAGATACAGTGAACAAACAAGTAATTGCCAGAGGGGAGGGGCTCAGGAACGAGTGAAATAGTGAGGAACATTAAGAAACAATTAAGAATGAAATGAAAGAGTCACTGAGATGAAATGTACAGCATGGGAAATATAGTCAATAATATTATCAAATCATTATTGTATGGTGACATAGGATGACTTATCATGCTGTTCATTCTGTGATGTTTAGAAATATGAAACCACTGTGCTGTGCGCCTGGACTACTGATGTTGTAGGTCATCTGTGCTAAACACAGGGACTTCCCTGGCAGTTCAGCGGTTAAGACTCTGCTCCCACTGCAGGGGGTATAGGTTCTATCCCCGGTTAGGGAACTAAGATCCCACATGTTGCAAGGTGTGCAAGAATCATCTTATGGACTCTGTGGGAGAGGGAGAGGGTGGGAAGATTTGGGAGAATGGCATTGAAACATGTAAA
>NW_011495032.1:559594-561474 GCF_000754665.1 Bison bison bison
AAATCACTGCAGATGGTGACTGCAGCCATGAAATTAAAAGATGCCTGCTCCTTGGAAGAAAAGCTATGATAGCATATTAAAAAGCAGAAACATTACTTTGGTGACAAATGTCCTTCTAGTCAGAGCTATGGTTTTTTCAGTAGTCATGTATGGATGTGAGAGTTGGACCATAAAGAGGGCTGAGCACCAAAGAATTGATGCTTTTGAACCGTGTTGTTGGAGAAGACTCTTGAGAGCCCCTTGGACCATAAGGACATCAAACCAGTCAATCCTAAAGGGAATCAGTACTGAATCTTCATTGAAATGATTGATGCTAAAGCTGAAATTCCAATACTTTGGCTACCTGATGTGAAGAACTGACTCCTTGGTAAAGACCCTAATGCTAGGAAAGATTGAAGGCAGAGGAGAACAGGATAATAGAGGATGATATATTTGGGTGGCATCCCCAACTCAATGGACATGAGTTTGAGCAAGCTCTGGGAGTTGGTGATGGACAGTTGCTGCAGTCCGTGAGGTTGCAAAGAGTGGACACGACTGAGCAACTAAACTGAACTGAACTGATATGTTTTTATATATGTACCATGTGCTCAGTCCTCTCTGAGCCTTGTGTTGCCATGGAGTGTAGACCACCAGAGTCCTCTGTTCATGGGATTTTCCAGGCAAGAATAGTGGAGTGGGTTTCCATTTCCTCCTCCAGGGGATGTTCCCAATCCAGGGATTGAACCCATATCTCCTGTGCATGTATATATATTCTTTTTTAACCTGTTTTTTTTTTAATTTTTGTTAAAGTATAGTTTATTTACAAGATTGTATTACTTTCTGCTGTACAGCAAAGTGAATCAGTTGTACATATACACATAGCCACTCTTTTTAAGATTCTTTTCCCATATAATTCATTACAGTGTATTGAGTAGAGTTCCCCGTGTTGTACAGTAGGTCCTTATTAGTTATCTACTTTATGAGATTGACATATACACACTACTATATATGAAACAGTTAATAGGTGTATATATTCTAAGTGAGAATGCATTATAAATAACATATAGTTAGTTCTAATACCATATGATCCAGGAATTCAAAATTCTGGGTATTTTTCTGAAGGAAACAAAAACATTAATTTGAAAAGATACATGAATTCCTATGTTCATAGCAGCATTATTTACAGTAACCAAGATATGGAAGCAACCTAAGTGCCCACTGATATTTGGATGGATAAAGAAGATGTAATACACACACACACACACACACACACACTCACACACAATGGGATATTACTTAGCCATGGAAAAGATTAAGTCCTTGATGTAAGACAAGGTGGATGAACCTAGAGGGTATTATGCTAAGTAAAATAAATCAAACAAAAGAGGCAAATTCCATATGATGTCATTTATATGTGGAATCTAAAAATCAAAACAAATGAACAAATATAATAGAAACAAACTCATAGATACAGTGAACAAACAAGTAATTGCCAGAGGGGAGGGGCTCAGGAACGAGTGAAATAGTGAGGAACATTAAGAAACAATTAAGAATGAAATGAAAGAGTCACTGAGATGAAATGTACAGCATGGGAAATATAGTCAATAATATTATCAAATCATTATTGTATGGTGACATAGGATGACTTATCATGCTGTTCATTCTGTGATGTTTAGAAATATGAAACCACTGTGCTGTGCGCCTGGACTACTGATGTTGTAGGTCATCTGTGCTAAACACAGGGACTTCCCTGGCAGTTCAGCGGTTAAGACTCTGCTCCCACTGCAGGGGGTATAGGTTCTATCCCCGGTTAGGGAACTAAGATCCCACATGTTGCAAGGTGTGCAAGAATCATCTTATGGACTCTGTGGGAGAGGGAGAGGGTGGGAAGATTTGGGAGA
>NW_011495032.1:561574-561702 GCF_000754665.1 Bison bison bison
CTAGTCAGAGCTATGGTTTTTTCAGTAGTCATGTATGGATGTGAGAGTTGGACCATAAAGAGGGCTGAGCACCAAAGAATTGATGCTTTTGAACCGTGTTGTTGGAGAAGACTCTTGAGAGCCTCTTG
>NW_011495032.1:563245-572009 GCF_000754665.1 Bison bison bison
AACTAAGATCCCACATGTTGCAAGGTGTGCAAGAATCATCTTATGGACTCTGTGGGAGAGGGAGAGGGTGGGAAGATTTGGGAGAATGGCATTGAAACATGTAAAATATCATGTATGAAATGAGATGCCAGTCCAGGTTCGATGCACGATACTGGATGCTTGGGGCTGGTGCGCTGGGACGACCCAGAGGGATGGTATGGGGAGGGAGGAGAGACAAGGGTTCAGGATGGGGAACACATGTATACCTGTGGCGGATTCATTTTGATATTTGGCAAAACTAATACAATTATGTAAAGTTTAAAAATAAAATTAAATTAAAAGCTTTGCAAAAAAAAAAGAATAAATAATTTTTTAAAAGATAGTAATTGCTTTTTTAAGTATAAAAAATATTAAATAGTTCTGCATGCGTTGCTATGTCATCATAACGTAAAGGTTAAGTGAAGGAGTGATCCTGATTTCTTTCATTAAACAACTGAGATACAAATACAAGAACAGTGGTGGGAGGGTGGTAAGAACATTTTTTACCATCCCTATTCCCTGGCATTTGGATGTTAGTCACACACACCCGGTATTATTCCTTTAAGACGCATCTTACCTGACAACTTTCCTTTAAAAATAATAAACTATGTCCTTTAGTAGTAAGAATGCTTCTTTGGCCTGTCTTTGTTTTTATCAGTCCTTTATCCTTAGTAGGGTGATAAGTATGAGATCCTTTATTTAAGGGCTGTTGAAAGGAATTTTGGACACAAATACTGTACTTTTTAAATATGAATGTACCAAAGTCACCTACAATGTACATTTTCCGTCACTCAGCTGCATTCAGTTGTGTGGATATAGAAGTACTTGGCATTTGCAGCCTCATAGCAAGTATTAGCATACAGGTTATGTGTAGCATTTTTAATTTCTAGAATATATGGACAGAGCTACAAAAAGTATATGAGTGCATTTTAAAAAATGATTCTAAGGCAAAAGCCTATAAAACCATTGCTAGGTCAAGAAATAGAACATTTGGGGGGAATGTAGAATGCTTTATGAGCTTGCATGCATCCTTGTGCAAGTTGGTTCTCTTCTCTCTGGATCACTGCAACTGCACACTTTCCAGCCTCACACGTTTTTAGTTCTGGTCCTGACTAATACAGTTGCGCTTGGTTTTTCCACTGTTACCGAAAATTCTTACTTTGACTTTGCTTTCCTATTACAGCTTTGCTAGGAAGCCTTTTTCCCCACGCAAACCCTGGACTATCTCCTTTAGCTAATGCATCTCCTGGAGAATTTGCTCTAAACCAGTGCCACTCAAATTATGGTCCATCAGTGCTGAGCTGTAAACTGTTAGTTACTGCCTTGCTATGAAATTGAGTAGAGAGATTGAGAGTAAGCTTTTAAAATATTTATGTCAGTTTGTCAAAGAAATTTTATGATTCTTGAATCTAGTAATAAAAAAAATGGGCCTTGCATTTTATACGCCATTTTTATTTCATTTTTCTAGAAATTCTTTTTTTATACTATTTTAAAAAAGTATATATCCATGAAAAATTGGAAGGAAAACAAAACGGAACAATCAAAAAGTTGGCCCTTCACCAAGATAGTTTGGGAAGTAGAGCTAGAAAGGGACCGAAAGTGCTTGGAAAACACTTTTCATCTAGGGGATCCTTTGAAAAATGAATATCTTGGACATTTAAAATTCTCCAATTTGGACAATAAGAATTTTCCAATCTGAGCAGAAGACCTTGATGTTCAAACCTTGTTTTCTTTGAGAACTCAGCTTCCAGAAAGAATGGATTGGCTTGTTTTTACTAGTGTCTTCTCTGCCTCAAGATCACCAACCCATTAGTGGTGGTAAAGAACTATAAGATTTCTGCTGATGGATAAACAAGGACACTGGTCTCAGCTCTGTTTTTAATAGCAAACATATTAAAGATACATAAACACCGAAGAATAAGAAATTAGTATACTAAACTATGGTAAATAACAATGATGGCACATCTTCAGCCAAACAACATACTTGTGGTAAATGAATCCTTATTTGGCATGAATGCTTTCCATATTGTTGTTCTAGGGAAAGAAAATAAGGTACAAAGAAGTATATTTAGTATGACACATTTTAATAAAGAAAACATGTAGAAAGAAACATATGTAAAATTGTTCTCAATAATTATACTTCATGGTAAAATTATTGTTATTTTTTTCTTTATGCTTTTCTGTATTTTGTATCAAAAATGTGTTTCATTTTTTCATTTGGCTTAAAGTGTTTTAAAGAAATTGGGTGAGTAGAGCCGCTGTCTTTTCTGACTCTTTATAACCCCATGGACTGCATCAAGCCAGGTTTCCCTGTCCTTCACCATTCCCAGAGCTTACTCAAACCCATGTCCATCGAGCTGGTGATGCCATCCAGCCATCTCATCCTCTGCCGTCCTCTTCTCCTTCTGCCTTCAATCTTTCCCAGCATCAGGGTCTTTTTCAAAGAGTCGGCTCTTTTCATCAGGTGGCCAAAGTATTGGAGTTTCAGGTTCAGCAACAGTCCTTTCAGCGAATATTCAGGACTGATTTCCTTTAGGTTTGATGTCCTTGCAGTCCAAGGGACTCTCAAGTGTTCTCCAGTGCCTAGGTTCAAAAGCATCAACTCTTCGGCACTCAGCCTTCTTTATGGTCCAACTCACATCCGTACATGACAAAAAACATAATTTTGACTATACAGACCTTTGTTGGCAAAGTAATGTCTCTGCTTGTTAATATGCCATCTGAGTTTGTCAGAGATGTTCTTCCAAAAAGCAAGCGTTTGTTTGTTTGTTTTTTTAATTTCATGGCGGCAGTCACCATCTGCAGTGATTTTGGAGCCCAAGAAAATAAAGTCTTTCACTGTTTCCATTGTTTCCCCATTTATATGCCATAAAGTGATGGGACCAGATGCCATGATCTTAGATTTTTGAATATTGGGTTTTAAACTAGCTTTTTTCTCTCTCTTCTTTCACCTTCATCAAGAGGCTCCTCAGTTCTTCTTTGCTTTCTGCCAAAATGGTGGTGTCATCTTCATATCTGAGGTTATTGATATTTCTCCCAACAATCTTGATTCCAGCTTGTGCTTCATCCAGCCCAGCATTTCTTATGAGGTACTCTGCATGTAAGTTAAATAAACAGACTGACAATATACAGCTTTGATGTACTCCTTTCCCAATGTTGAACAAGTCTGTTGTTCCATGTCTGGTTCTAATTGTTGCTTCTTGACCTGCATACGGGTTTCTCAAGAGGCAGGTAAGGTGGTCTGGTATTCCCATCTCTTCAAGAATTTCCCACAGTTTGTTGTGATCCACACAGTCAAAGGCTTTAGTGTAGTCAATGAAGCAGAAGTAATCAACATCGAGTCCCATCACTTCATGGCAAATAGGTGGGGAAACAATGGAAACAGTGACAGACTTTTATTTTCTTAGACTCCAGAATCACTGCAGATGGTTACTGCAGCCATGAAATTAAAAGATGCTTGCTCCTTGGAAGAAACGCTCTGGCAAACCTAGACAGCACATTAAAAAGCAAAGACATTACTTTGCTGACAAAGGTCTGTATAGTTAAAGCTATAGCTTTTCCAGTAGTCATGTATGGATGTGAGCTGGATCATAAAGAATACTGAGCCCTGAAGAACTGATGCTTTTGAACTGCAGTATTGGAGAAGACTCTTGAGAGTCCCTTGGACTACAAGGAGATGAAACCAGTCAATTCTAAAGGAAATCAATCCTGAGTATTCATTGGAAGGACTGATGCTGAAGCTGAAGTTCCAATACTGCTGCGAAGAACTGACTTACTAGAAGAGACCTTGATACTGGGAAAGATTGAAGGCAGGAGGAGAAAGGGATGACAGAAGATGAGATGGTTGGATGGCATCACCGACTCAATGGACATGAGTTTGAGTAAATTCCGGGAGATGGTGAAGGACAGGAATGCCTGGCATGCTGCAGTCCATGGGATCACAAAGAATCGGACAGGACTGAGTGACTGAATTGACTGAATGGGAGTATATAAAAAATCAAATAGTCCACGATACAGGTATGATGAAGGCAAAGTGCTGGGAGGGCTCAAAGAAGAAGAGAAAAATAATCTATGCAATGACAGCAGAATTTTGGAAACTTTCTAAAAAAGAAAAAGATTGGTCGCCACCTCAGACCAGATGAATAAGTATTTTAGAGGGACAGCCAGGCATTAATGGGTTTAATACTTTCCCAGGTGATTCCAATGAGCCATCAGGTTTCAGAGCTGTTAGGGCCAAGGCCAGTTCACCAGTTCCATCAAATTAGTAGAAGGTGTATTATTCTAGAGCACAAACTTATGCTGTGAATAAGGGATTCCCTTCCCACAAAAGCACTTTCTCCCCTCAGTGCTAGTGCCATAAGGCTGAGGATTATTTGTGTGCGATGACAAGTTTTGGAAACACCGGTTGAAATAATCTTAACATTCTGACTGTTAAAAGCTAATTATTTAATGAGATAAAGCTATGATCTGGAAGTTGAATAGAGTGATTGCTTTTGGGTCCACAGAGCTGCAGCTAAGTCAATCCTCCTGGAAATGTTAATTAGCACCAAACAAAGAACAGTGGAGGATGTTTGCTCTCTCCCTTGGAGACCAAGATCAGGACAAGTCATTTTGCATATGAGCAGAATGTAGGAATGGCCAAGAGATTTAAATAAGGGATTTTAATAGGTTTCCTCCCACTGGGAGAGACACTTCTGATTATCTATGACCTATACCAATTATCATGATTCTCCCTACTGGCTGACCATAATTTTAATAACTAATCAAATGCAGCCTGAAGGTTCTGTGAAATGCCACATATGAACAAGCACTTTTGCTCATTACAAAGCTAGTACTTGCTATCTGACCTTTTCCCAATTTCTCCGACTACTTATTCACACTCCAGCCACATGCTTAAATGCTCAACGTTGATTTGGTCCTTATTGATCCTAGGCTGCTACCTGTTTGGGCTGAGAAATGACCTTCTGTGGACATCTAGGGAGGTCTGCCCGGCTGTGAAAAGAATTCCAAAAGAAGCTGGGTTGAAAATGTAATTCAAATCTTAAAAAGTAGCTAGTGGAGGTTCATGCAGTGGATTAAGACACAGTAATTCCCTGGTGGTGTTCTAGGCCCAAGCAAGGGCCTAACACAGCAGGGTTGAGTGATGAGCCAGCAGGAGGTAGAGGGAACAACCAGATAGAAACAGGTGCCCCATGATCCCAGCCTTATGCCAGCTTCACTCCTCAGTTTGTAGCTTCAATATTTGCACTTAGGCCAAAAACCACATTAAAATCCTGATCACTTCTCCTGTTCCATGATTTGGCATTTGCATCCTGGATTTTATACCATTGCTTCTAAAACCTTCATGCACTTTCCAGTCATCTAGGGGTTTGCTTAAAATGCAGAGGATTGGTAGGTCATGAGGTCTGGGATGGGGCTTGAGATTTGACTTTCTAACAAGCTTTCAGATGATGACTGTACCATTGTGCCAGGCCATGCCAGGAGGAGTGAGGCCCCAGCAGTGGTTTTCAAACATGAGCATGCATTCAAACTATTATACCTGGCAGGTTTGTTAAAACTCAGGCTGCTGTATCCTACTTCCAGAATTTGTGATTCAGTAGTCTGGGGTAGGGCCAGGGATTTACCTTTTTAAAACATTCCCAAAGGATGCTAATGTTTGGGATGCACAGGTGGAAACCAGTACCTTAGCCTGTGCTGCTCACAGCTGAATTCAGCTGTGACTGAAGGCTGAGTGGCCACGCCTTCCCCAATAGGTGTGCTGGTCCCCCCTCCTCTGTTAGCAGTTTCAGAGATGTCAATGGACAAATAAGAATCTTCTTACTGTTTAGCTATCTGTCATATGAGATGAGCAAAACTGTACTATAGTTTGAACATTCATTGGCATTGCACTTCTTTGGGATTGAAATGAAAACTGACCTTTTCCAGTCTTGTGGTCATTGCTTAGTTTTCCAAGTTTACTGATGGATTGAGTGCAGCACTTTAGCAGTATCATCTTTTAGGATTTGAAATGGCTCAGCTGTAATTCCATCACCTCCACTAGCTTGTTCAAAGCAATGCTTCCTAAGGCCCATTTGACTTCACACTCTAGGATGTCTGGCTCTAGGTGAGTGACCACACCACCATGGTTATCCGGGTCATTAAGACTTTTTAGGTACAGTTCTTCTGTGTATTCTTGCCACCTCTTCTTTATCTCTTCTGCAATGTAGAAAGAAAAAGGAAAGCCTCTCAGCCTTTTAGATACAGAAAGAGGGAAGAAAACAAAAACTGAGCAAAGCAATATAAAATCATGCAACCACTCTGATTAGAACCTGGATGAAAAAACTGATGGATGGCATGTCCCTGGCTACAGTCAACTCTCAGTCTTTGCCATCAGTTCCCACACTACAGTCATCCTTATGCCCACTTGTACCTGCCTTCAGGTGCACGCACAAGGTGCATAGATTCCTTACTTGCTGTAAACAGAGTCTAAAGAGACAGGACTCAAGAGCCTGTCCACAGCAGGGCTTTTCATCCTTTTCCAGGCCTCACAATCCTCTAGAGTACTGGTTCCCAACCTTTTTGACACCAGGGACCAGTTTCATGGAAGACAGTTTTCCACGGACCAGGGTGCAGGTGGGAGATGGTTTGGGAATGATTCAGGTGCATTACATTTGTTGTTCAACTTATTTCTTATTGAATGCCACTGCTGATCTGACAGGAGGTATGGGTCCATGGCTGGAGAAGGTTGGGGACCCCTGCTCTATAGGGATGTTAAAGCATAGATTGTTGGTCTGAGGTAGGGACTGAGAACTTGCATTTTTACAAAGTTCCCCGATGTTACAAAAGCTGCTAATCCCCAACCACACCTGGAAAACCACTGTTTTAAGGGATAAAATTAAAGGGCATCCTTATGCCCCACCACCTCCGGCGCCAAGTCGCTTCAGTCATGTCCAACTCTGTGCGACCCCATAGACGGCAGCCCGCCAGGCTCCCCCATCCCTGGGATTCTCCAAGCAAGAACACTGGAGTGGGTTGCCATTTCCTTCTCCAATGCATTAGAGTGAAACGTGAAAGTGAAGTCCCTCAGTCATGTCCGACTCTTAGCAACCCCATGGACTGCAGCCTACCAGGCTCCTCCGTCCATGGGATTTTCCAGGCAAGAGTAGTGGAGTGGGGTGCGAATGCCATCTCCGAGTCTATGTCCATACCACCCTAAATGTGCCCAATCTCATCCATCTCAGAAGAAAAGACAGGAAACAAAATTAGAATATTACTTTTACTGGTGAAACTGATATTGAAGGATATGATATAGGTGTCAGTCAACTATGGTTTTCTTAAGGTTTTCTGAGCCCCAGAATTAGACAGATGTGTGCATTCATTCACAGGCTGTGTTAAACTCCAGGAGCATCCCCTGATGGGGATGTGCCTCTGGAGAACCCATCCTGTGGAGAAGCGGAGTAGAATGCATGTTCTCTACAGACAACTGGCTTCTGAAGAAGATGAAAGGAGGGACAGTGAGGGGTAAGCCAGCTAAGTTTCTTCTGTCAAGCCCATCAATCAGGTAAATCAGTCTTCACTCCCAAGGAAATCAGGAAATGAGGACATTGAAAAGAACCAAGGATGATGAGCTAATTAGATGTTGTTCCTGTTATTTAGTCGCTAAGTCGTGTCCAACTCTATGACCCCATGGACTACAGCCTGCAAGGCTTCTCTGTCTGTGGGGTTTCCCAGGCAAGAACCCTAAACTGGGTTGCCATTTTCTTCTCCAGGGGATCTTCCCTACCCAGGGATTGAACCCATGTTTCTTGCATTAGCAGGCAGATTCTTTACCACTGAGCCACCATGGAAGCCCCGTTAATTAGTAATCCTCCTTGAAAAGACAGTAAGGCTTAAGTTTGCCAACCCACTCTCACCTCAAACACTAGGCTAACATTCCCCTCACTGTGAGTGACTAATTAAATGACTAAATTGAGTCAAATTCTTTCCTACTTTAGGCTACTTAGGTAACCTCTCTGAGCCTCAGTTTTACATCTACATGGGGAAAAAATAAATCAAATCTCCAAAGATGATCATAAAACCTAAATAAGATATTACTTTACATCACATAAGGAGTCTCTCACAGCAATTTTCCTTCTCTTCCTTCCTTTTTCATCCCTTAGCCTTGTGACATAATACAATGAAATATTGGGTTGGCAACAAAACATTGTTTGGCTTTTTCCATAAGATATTACAGAAAAACTGAAATGAATGTTTTGATCAACCCAATATTTCATATTGTACTTGGTTGGCCTTGAAGACCTTGTAATCTTGAGGAAAAGGGCATAAATATGAAAATGTTAAATACAGTATAAAGCAATGTATAGATGGACTAAAAAGATATTATAATGAGGACTACAGGAAGTATGAACCGATTAGTGGAACACAGCACATTACTTTCTCAGTTCAAGATTTTTTAAAAAATGCTTACATGCTTACACAATTATATGTCCTATTGGAAGTCAAGTGGGCCTTAGAAAGCATAACTATGAACAAAGATAGTGGAGGTGATGGGATTCCAGTTGAGCTATTTCAAATCCTGGAAGATGATGCTGTGAAAGTGCTACACTCAATATGCCAGCAAATTTGGAAAACTCAGCAGTGGCCACAGGACTGGAAAAGGTCAGTTTTCATTCCAATCCTAAAGAAAGGCAATGCCAAAGAATGCTCAAACTACCACACAATTGCACTCATCTCACCCACTAGTAAAGTAATGCTCAAAATTCTCCAA
>NW_011495032.1:572109-572226 GCF_000754665.1 Bison bison bison
TGATGCTTTTGAACTGCAGTATTGGAGAAGACTCTTGAGAGTCCCTTGGACTACAAGGAGATGAAACCAGTCAATTCTAAAGGAAATCAATCCTGAGTATTCATTGGAAGGACTGAT
>NW_011495032.1:572326-572464 GCF_000754665.1 Bison bison bison
TGGGAAAGATTGAAGGCAGGAGGAGAAAGGGATGACAGAAGATGAGATGGTTGGATGGCATCACCGACTCAATGGACATGAGTTTGAGTAAATTCCGGGAGATGGTGAAGGACAGGAATGCCTGGCATGCTGCAGTCC
>NW_011495032.1:575441-575547 GCF_000754665.1 Bison bison bison
GCCAAGTCGCTTCAGTCATGTCCAACTCTGTGCGACCCCATAGACGGCAGCCCGCCAGGCTCCCCCATCCCTGGGATTCTCCAAGCAAGAACACTGGAGTGGGTTG
>NW_011495032.1:575647-575753 GCF_000754665.1 Bison bison bison
AAAGTGAAGTCCCTCAGTCATGTCCGACTCTTAGCAACCCCATGGACTGCAGCCTACCAGGCTCCTCCGTCCATGGGATTTTCCAGGCAAGAGTAGTGGAGTGGGG
>NW_011495032.1:576234-576340 GCF_000754665.1 Bison bison bison
TGTCAGGTCGTGTCCAACTCTATGACCCCATGGACTACAGCCTGCAAGGCTTCTCTGTCTGTGGGGTTTCCCAGGCAAGAACCCTAAACTGGGTTGCCATTTTCTT
>NW_011495032.1:577295-577521 GCF_000754665.1 Bison bison bison
CAATTGCACTCATCTCACCCACTAGTAAAGTAATGCTCAAAATTCTCCAAGCCAGGCTTTAGCAATACGTGAACCATGAACTTTCAGATGTTCAAGCTGGTTTTAGAAAAGGCAGAGGAACAAGAGATCAAATTGCCAACATCTGCTGGATCATTGAAAAAGCAAGAGTGTTCCAGAAAAACATCTATTTCTGCTTTATTGACTATGCCAAAGCCTTTGACTGTGT
>NW_011495032.1:577621-577863 GCF_000754665.1 Bison bison bison
CATGAGAAATGCTGGGCTGGAGGAAGCACAAGCTGGAATCAAGACTGCCAGGAGAAATCTCAATAACCTCAGATATGCAGATGACACCACCCTTATGGCCGAAGGTGAAGAGGAACTAAAAAGCCTCTTGATGAAAGAGAAAGAGGAGAGTGAAAAGGTTGGCTTAAAGCTCCACATTCAGAAAATGAAGATCATGGCATCTGGTCCCATCACTGCATGGGAAATAGATGGGGAAACAGTGG
>NW_011495032.1:577963-578465 GCF_000754665.1 Bison bison bison
AGGCTTTAGCAATACGTGAACCATGAACTTTCAGATGTTCAAGCTGGTTTTAGAAAAGGCAGAGGAACAAGAGATCAAATTGCCAACATCTGCTGGATCATTGAAAAAGCAAGAGTGTTCCAGAAAAACATCTATTTCTGCTTTATTGACTATGCCAAAGCCTTTGACTGTGTGGATCACAACAGATTGTGGAAAATTCTGAAAGAGATGGGAATACAAGACCACCTGACCTGCCTCTTGAGAAACCTATATGCAGGTCAGGAAGCAACAGTTAGAAAACTAATACAATTATGTAAAGTTTAAAAATAAAATTAAATTAAAAAAATAAATAAAAAGAACTGGACATGGAACAACAGACTGGTCCAAATAGGAAAAGGAGTACGTCAAGGCTGTATATTTTCACCCTGCTTATTTAACTTATATTCAGAGTACATCATGAGAAATGCTGGGCTGGAGGAAGCACAAGCTGGAATCAAGACTGCCAGGAGAAATCTCAATAACC
>NW_011495032.1:578565-611151 GCF_000754665.1 Bison bison bison
CTTTGCCAACAAAGATCTGTCTAGTCAAGGCTATGGTTTTTCCAGTGGTCATGTGTGGATGTGAAAGTTGGACTGTGAAGAAAGCTGAGTGCTAAAGAATTGATGCTTTTAAACTGTGGTGTTGGAGAAGACTCTTGGGAGTCCTTTGGACTGCAAGGAGATCCAACCAGTCCATTCTGAAGGAGATCAGTCCTGAGTGTTCTTTGGAAGGACTGATGCTAAAACTGAAACTCCAATACTTTGGCCACCTCATGCGAAGAGTTGACTCATTGGAAAAGACTCTGATGCTGGGAGGGATTGGGGGCAGGAGGAGAAGGGGATGACAGAGGATGAGATGGTTGGATGGTATCACTGACTCGATGGACATGAGTTTGGGTGAACTCCGGCAGTTGGTGATGGACAGGGAGGCCTGGCGTGCTGTAATTCATGGGGTCGCAAAGAGTCGGACACGACTGAGCAAGTGAACTGAACTGAACTGAACTGAACTGAACTGAAGTTGTTTCAGTCATGTCCAACTCTGTAACAACTTGGACTGCAACCCACCAGACTCCTCCATCCATGGGATTCTCCAGGCAAGAATACTGGAGTGGGTTGTCATGCCCTTCTCCAGAGGATCTTCCTGACCCAGGGATCAAGCCCATGTCTCTTGTCTGCTGTGTTGGCAGGCGGGTTCTTCACCACTAGCGCCACTATAGAAAGGGGAAGGAAGTAGAGCTGCCGGTAGTGGTTCCACTGGAGAATCATGCATTTGGTTGGCTCCAGAAGGAAAGACAGGTAGTGAATAGGTGGAGAGGGGAAGGACATTTTTAGGGATGGAGAAGAACATGGGCAGAGGCTTAGCAGAAAGGGTCAAGGGCCAGTGAGACGGGCAGCCAGATTTGGATGGGTGAGCATTTGTTCTGTTCACAACCCATTCCAGTTTTGAGTCAGTCACCAGACTTAACAGGCCCCCACCTCAAGTGTTTTTTTTATATCCATTGCCCATTCAGGTTGCCAGCATCTAGAGTACAAGTAGCGGTAATTTCTCAGCCTTTCATATATAATGGCTTGGTTGATTTGAATGTCAGGGCGACTCTTATTTAAAGTCTGGAGAGGAAACAGTCCATTCTCAGCTTGAGCATAGTTATTTTCTTTCTTTAAATCATTGATTCTCAACCTTGGCTACACAGAAAAATCACCCAGAAGCATTCCAAATAATAGAAATCCCTTGGCTTTACCCCAAATCAATGAAATTCAAATCTCAGAGGGTGGAGCCTAGAATCTGTATTTTTTTTAAAAGCTCCCTAGATGATTCAAATTTGCAGCCTGTATTAGAAAAGTCTGCTTGAGGCCAAGGTAGCCTGCTCCCTTTATAGAGATGGCATTTCTCTCATTGATTTTTCTTGGGACTGATTTTGAAACAATTAACAGCAATTAACCAGACTGTCAGCATCCTATAAATAAGAACAATATCTTTACAGGATTATAAAATAAAGTAACAAATGAAAGCATGTTTTTCAAATATAAACTGGGATTCTGATTTGGTACAAAATAAATGGTTCAACAAACAAAGTGACTTTATGTTTAAATGAATGGCTAAATTTCATGTTAGAAATTATACAAGTTATTTTGCAAAAAAAGGGATTAGGTATACAGGAAAAAAAACTTAGAAACATCGACTTGACTATTTGAGTATGGATTGGGTCATTTAATGCAGATTGATCTTTTTGTAAATGTTAAGTAGCTCACTAATTGCATATTTTTGTCGCTAAAGCATTCAGTTCAGTTCAGTTCAGTCGCTCAGTCTTGTCCGACTCTGCGACCCCATGAATTGCAGCACACCAGGCCTCCCTGTCCATCACCAACTCCTGGAGTTTACCCAAACTCATGTCCATCCAGTCGGTGATGCCATCCAGCCATCTCATCCTCTGTTGTCCCCTTCTCCTCCTGCAAGCATTACATTGTTTAAATAAATATACTGGAGAAAGCTTATTTGAGTTAGCAGGACTGGAAAATGAATCTGTATTAGTGTCCAGGCTCTTTTCTTCCATTCATTCACTTCTTTACTCATTCATTCATTCCACAAATACTGATTGGATCCCCTCCTGTGGGGTACCTAACATTGGGCTAGGAAATGGTTATAATATTTGTGATCTGGCTTTTGACCTCTTGATACTTATAATCTAATGGAAAAAAAAGATTGTCAATAAGAAAACAAATGGTAGTTTCCAGTAAAGGCAATGAAGTAAACAAATAATATTTAGTCACTGGATAAAACTGTGTGTGCGTGTGTGTGTGTGTGTGTGTGTGTGTGTGTGTGTGTGTGTGTGTTGGAGGAGGGGATTCCCCAGTGTGATAGACTCTCAATGTCCTCTCCACTCTTGTGAGCCAAGACGGCGAGGCAAGGTGGAGACAATTGTCAGACAAGGGGAGCTGTGAAGCAGAGGGTGATGAGCAAGGAAAGCTTAGGATGCTCAAGGGTCTGAAGAAATACACATCCCAAACATGCATCAGTAATATTTCTTATATTTTCCAGCTGTATTATTTAAGTGTTTTGTGTGCCTTTTCCCACCTTCCAGCACTGATTGACATTTATATTATTCAGTATTTTCCATGCGGCAGGAGTTAAGATAGGTTGTGAAGATGCAAGGAGGAAAGAAAAAAATTGGTAGGGAAAAAAATTATGATATAGGAGAGGCATTACATATACAAAATGAAGTTATGTTGGTTCAGAAAAAGGCAAAGGAAGGTGTCTAGCATTACTTGGGGATCTGGAGGATTAGAAAGGCATCTATCATCTATGAAAAGGGCCTTGGAGACTCTGGGAAATCACAGTCATGATCCAAGATTTTCTGGTTAGCAACAGTTGACGTTGAAGACGAGAAGCATTTAAATTGAAAAAAAAATTTTTAAGAAAATTGGAGAACCAACTCAGTTCAGCTCTCAATATGTGTCACCCAATGTGAGCGTTTCTAAAATAGTTTATAATCAAGAGAGATTTCATAGCGGTTCTCAGCTCTGCTGCATGTTAGAGTAACCTGAGGAGATTCATCAAAGCCCTGGGGCTAAGATCCAGGAACACAGTCTTGTAAATGTGAATTTCTATGGGGTGGGCGCAGGGAAGACCCTGGGTATTTAAGAAAGATTATGGTGACTTCCCCAACAGTCCAGTGGTTGAGACTTTGACTTCAAATGCAGGGGGTGCGGGTTCGATCCCTGGTCAGGGAGTTAAGATCTCATATGCCTTGCGGCCAAATAAACCAAAACATAAAACAGTATCAATATTGTAATACATTCAATAGAGACTTTAAGATACTAACAAAGGAAAAAGAAAATTAGGAATCACCATCCCTGACCTCACAAGGCTTCAGTCTTCGTAAAGTGTCAACCCACTGTGTCAATAACAGCAAGAACACAATGTCTCCAGCAAACAAACTTTTCCTTAACAACTTCCATCTTTAATCCTCAGATGTTCAGAAATTTCTAAGCATATTCTCTTGAAATCATTTTCCTTGCCTGAAACGCCATTTTTTTTCCCTAACTTGAAAAAAAATTCTACTCATCCTTTAAGAATCAATTCAAATATTATCTCTTAAGTGAAACATTTACTCATACTCCTAGGAAAAATTAATTATTCCTTGGCAAACAGTATGAGGAAACTTCTGTTGAAGTACCTCTCACACTGGCCATCATGTGCTGATTTTACATTTCAGATTATAACTTCTCAAGGGCTTAGTCTCATTAAAATGTCTAGCACCTGGCCTGGTGTCCACAGTATATTAAGTCTTGACTACACAGAGGAAGGAAAAAGGAAGGGGAAAAGGGAGGAGGGGAGAAGGACACGAGTAAATAAGAATGTGTAAACTAGTTTGCACAGTTTGAAAAAGTTGGCTTAAAACTCAACATTCAAAAAGCAAAGATCATGGCATCTTATCCCATCACTTCATGGCAAATAGATGGGGAAACAATGGAAACAGTGAGAGACTTTATTTTCTTGGGCTCCAAAATCACTGCAGATGGTGACTGCAGCCATGAAATCAAAAGACACTTGCTCCTTGAAAGAAAAGCTCTAACAAACCTAGACAGCATATTAAAAAGGAGAGACATTACTTTGCCGACAAAGTTCTGTCTAGTCAAAGCTATGGTTTTTCCAGTAGTCATGTATGGCTGTGAGAGTTGGACTATAAAGAAAGCTAAGCACTGAAGAATTGATGCTTTTGTTCCGTGGTGTTGGAAAAGACTCTTGAGAGTCCCTTGGACTGCAAGGACATCAAACCAGTCAATACTGAAGGAAGTCAGTCCTGAATATTCATTGGAAGGACTGATGCTGAACCTGAAATTCCATAATACTTTGGCCACCTGATGCGAAGAACTGACTCATTTGAAAAGACCCTGGTGCTGGGAAAGATTAAAGGCAGGAGGAGAAGGAGATGAGAGAGGATGAGATGGTGGGATGGAATCACCGACTCTAAGGACATGCGTTTAAGAAAGCTCAAGGAGTTAGGAGTTTGTGATGGACAAGGAAGCCTGGTGTGCTGTGGTCCCTGGAGTGGCAAAGAGTCGCACACGACTGAGCGACTGAATTGAAACTTGTTTGCACACGGAGGTGTCTTTGGCAGCCAGAGGTGTTCAAGTACCAGTAAGTTCAGAGAAAGGGAAAAAAAGAGACTTTACTATTTATTTATAATAGTATGAGTGCTTTCAACATTTTAATTTATAACTTGGTCTCTTTAGATTTTGAATGCTTTCTTCAAATAAACTCTTACTGGATGACCCAAGATATAGGATGGAATTGTGTGGCTTTCAAAGTGTGCTCCCCAGATCCACAGCATCTAGGAACTTGATCAATATGCAAATTCTCCCCAAAAAACCCCAGATCTATTATATCAGCAGACCTGGAACTGGAACCCAGCACAAGCTTTTCCTGATGTTGCTGTTGTGTGCTCAGAACCACAGGCATAGATACAAGTGGAATTACTTTGGCTGAAACATGAGTGGTCAGTATATGACAATCCATGACAACCCCGACGCCCTAGCCAAGCCAGATACCCTCAGTACAGTTCTGTGAGGACCTTCTGTCTGGGGTCCCCAGGTTCTCATAAAATAAAATCTAACAAATTTGCCTCAAAGGTTTAGGTGGCCGTCTGTGTTCCAGAATTCTTTGGTTCTAGATTTCTCATGGTTCTCTGTATGTGTACTTCAAAAGGATTTATTTCTATTGATTAGTTTTAGATCCAGAGTTTTGCCAGTTCACAGATCATCATATACAATAATTCCCAGAACTTTTGTCTTAGAAAGAAAACAAAAAAAAACAAGTAAAGCAGTTACCAGTTGGATATGTGCAGCAAGTTCAACCCTGAACACTTTTTTTTTAGAGGCTTAATAAAATATGTATTTATTGATCATAACAAAACCCAATATAGATATTTATGGATAGGTAGTTTTTTGATCACTCTCTTCCAGTTAGTGACACAGGGATCCATATTCTTTTCATCTTGTCATGTATTGGTCTTCTGCACATGTCTTCACGATTTCACATCCTAGAAGGGAGTTTATTCAATTCTCATTTGTTTAAGGATGCAACTGAAATCTCTTCTTCCTGATGAATCCAGGAGCCACAGGGTCTGTTAGTCTCTTGCGTGTTGGTGGGTCAGGTGTGTGCAAAGGGCTTGGCTGGGTTCCTCTCTGATCCCTGGGGCCTCCTCTGGAGTAGCAGGGGCTGGAGAAACCTCTTCCATGGTGGTTTCACTTACATACCTGCAGCCTCTGTACTTCTTGTCTCTTACCAAACATTGAGTCCCATTATCCATAGCCTCTCAATATGGTTTGGGTTTCTCAAGGTGCAGTGGGTTGAAGAATCTCACTTCTTAATGGAAGCTGCTTTTTAACAGCCAGTATTCCCAGAGAGAAGGAGCAAAACCTGGCAATCCTCTGTACAAGTAGGTCAAGAAGTAACTCTGAACACTTTCTACCAAACAATTTCTTCATGGCATTGTAACCTTCAAGACTGGCCATTCACCCTTCTACAGGTGCTAGACACAGCCTATGCTGAGCAGATCCTCAAGCTACCATTCCGATAAATCACATATGAGACAGCTGAAGTCCTTATTCTGAGAAGCAGTCTAATCGGAGAGTTTTTCCTCCTCTACTTGAGAATTCATAGCTGTGTTAATTTAGCTTCCCTCCTCATTACATAGCTTCTGAGTAAGTTATATAGTAATGATGAATGATAAATCAGATGGCCAGACCTATATTACTCATGACATTTTAATAGTATTAATCTAGGATAGCTTTTAATTGTCCATTCTACAGTCTTTAATGCTAACAAGATATAGATGTTTCCATTATTCTAATTGTATTTCAAATAAATGTATGAGCTCACATTTTCCCTCCAACCCTGTAAAAAAAAAATAAGGCTAAATTAGAGATGTCTCTATGCATGAAAAATAGATTATTTTATAGCAAAACCTTGATTAATCACAGTGGAAAATAGCAGGAACCTCAATTAACTGCACGCTGTCTGCACTTAGCTTGTCAGAAAATGATATTAAGGACAGGAAAAAAAAGTGTCATCGTGAAAAATTTTTGAAAATTCAAAAAACATTTAAAGTAACCTATGGCTTCCATATTCTAGTCTAGTTAAGTGAAAATTGATGTTTAGATAACCTTGTGGTCCAGCAAGATTTTGAGTTATAAAACAAAAAGTAAGTTATTTTCAAAGGCTCCATTTGCAGGACAAGAAATGGACTAATGCATTTTCAAAGGATTTTCACCAGCACTATTGAGACAAATCGGGTTAATTTTGAAGTTATCGAAAAGACTACTTTCCAAGTGCTGTATTTAATCTACTTTTATTACAGTAACTGCACATATTGATCATATTTAAGAGAAAGAGAAAGCTGCCCAGAAGAGTGAAATTTACATGTAATTGATGCTTTCCATATTAAGTACTAAAACATCTGTATATTAAACATTTTGGTTGTGATCAAACTGTTTGTCTTCTGATTAAACAGGACAATGACAGTCTTCAGATATTCCTAATGGCATTAATATCATTCATAAGAGCACAGTTAATATTGTAGAAATTAGGCTGTAAAACATTCTCATCCTCAGACAGTAAAATTCAGTATTTGTTTCTACACTAAATAGTGCTGGAATGCTGCTGCTGCTAAGTCGCTTCAGTTGTGTCTGACTCTGTGCGATCCCATAGAGGGCAGCCCACCAGGCTCCCCCATCCCTGGGATTCTCCAAGCAAGAACACTGGAGTGGGTTGCCATTTCCTTCTCCAATGCATGAAAGTGAAAAGTGAAAGTGAAGTCACTCGGTAGTGTCTGACTCTTAGCGACCCCATGGACTGCAGCCTACCAGGCTCGTCCATCCATAGGATTTTCCAGGCAAGAGTACTGGAGTGGGTTGCCATTGCCTTCTCCAGTGCTGGAATAGTTGTTTCATATTTTAAATATTAAAATATTTATAGTTGTTTAATAGTTTAAATATTCAGGAAAAAAAACCACACACATAGAAAGCTGTTTAATCTTTGCTTCCTGCTGTCTCAGAGTCCACTATGGTCTGCAGTAAGCCTTTCTACAGAGTTATTTGAGAAAGTGGCTCTGCTTGTCCTGCTTCACAGTGAGAAGGTTGTGGGGACAAGGCAAGTAATTTGGGCCAGAAAAACAGAGCACAAATTTATATATGTTTAGGTAGGAGTGTCAGAGGCCAGGGAAATGAGTTGAGATCAAGAGCACAAAATGAGATCTCAAAAGGCTGGAAAATTAGACAGCACCTGGGGAACTGCCAAGAACTGGAGGGTCAGGACAAAGTGAAAAGTCAAAGTGCCAGGCAAAATAGTTAGCAAGTAGGAGATTTATGGAAATGGAAACAGATGGAAAAGTTTGAACAGGAGAAACAATATTCGAAACCAGATATAAAGAAAAGGACACCAACAGAGAAGCTCTTGTTACATGTTAGCTTCAGCATTCATTATTTTTAAATCCTGCATCCACCCACTTCTCACCCTCTGCGCCACCACCACCTCTAACCTGAGCTATGGATCTCTTCCCTAAAGTCTCCTACTACCTAAGTCTCTCTAACTGGTGTACCTGTGCAGAAGATGCTGTTGTTGGCCCACTCAGATTCTCTCTACCAGGCATTTGTGCCCACCCCCAACAGCTGTGAGCATCTGCCAAGCACCCTTTCCCTAAGAATGGTCCTCAGCATATAGGGAAATGCCTGGACGAGGGCACCTCCCCTCTGAATGTACCCTATAGCCAATATCTACTTGACACATACAAGAGGCCAGCTCCCTTGCCTTGAGGTGAGATAAATCTGTGATGCTATGCACACTCTAGTGGGTCAAGTCTTCCTTGAGTTTCTAATCTGGCAGTATTCCAGTTTCCTCAGTTCCTTAGTTCCTTATAGGTTGGGTTTTTTTTTTTTTTTCTGGGCTCTCTCCCATTTACTCAAGTTGCTCTTTCTCATGCTCTGCTTCTGGGAAACCTGAAGTATTGATGAGATACACCAACAGCACAAGTAAATACGTAAAGCTGTTTAACTTGATATAATGCCATGATTTGCAAAATTGTATTTTTAATTTCATTTTGGAGAGGAGAAATTTCATATTTCTTCTCATTTCATATCATTAAAATGAATGCAATTTGTATTAAAAAGGAAAAATGGACACGACCCAATTTCTGACTTAATATAGGTGGAATGTTACCTTGCTTCTTACTGTGTGTATTTGGAAAACATGTGAGGAACTCTCTGAAAATGAACAAGAATATAAAACTGACAAAAAGAAGATATTTGGAGAACAATTTTTTAAGAGGTAAAGCAGGGGAAGTAATGATTCTTGTTGGCTACTTTGGCTTAATTGGGTATATATATGCATAAATAGTCATAGTATTTCCTCTTTTCTGTTATTGTTTTCCCTGTGCTGCAGCTGAAAACATTGAGGCTCATATGACATTAGAAACTTTCTGAAGATCACTTAACTAGTATGTTTAGCTAGATCGTTTAACTAGTAAGTTGTCTTTTGAACCAAGATATCTGATTCCAGGCCTTTTTTCCTGATCCTCCACTAATGTAAGAATTGATGCTTTTGAACTGAGGTGTTGGAGAAGACTCTTGAGAGTCCATCCTAAAGGAGGTCAGGCCTGGGTGTTCATTGGAAGGACTGATGTTGAAACTGAAACTCTAATGCTTTGGCCACCTGATGCGAAGAGCTGACTCATTTGAAAAGACCCTGATGCTGGGAAAGATTGAGGGCAGGAGGTGAAGGGGATGACAGAGGATGAGATGGTTGGATGGCATCACCGACTCAATGGACATGGATTTGTGTGGACTCTGGGAGTTGGTGATGGACAGGGAGGCCTGGCGTGCTGCAGTTCATGGGGTTACAAAGAGTCAGATATGACTGAGTGACTGAACTGAACTGAATCAATGTAATTCCCTGGAGAAGGAAATAGCAATCCACTCCAGTGTTCTTACCTAAAAAATTCCATGGACAGAGGAGCCTGGTGAGCTGCGGTCCATGGGGTCTCAAAGAGTCAGACACAACAATTGAGTGACTGAGCATGCATACCTGTATAGATTGCTATGATAGCCACTGATGTATATCAAAGGGAAGTTTAAGGAGCAGTAATTAGGCAGGAAAAAAAAAAAAAGAAGATGGGGAATTTTAGTGATTTAAGTGGATTTGAAAAATATTACACATTACAGCCCTGTTGGGAGACAATTCTCCCTGAATTGCTCATGTTTTTATACAGTCCTCTGAGCCAAAGCATTTTAAGAATTTAAGAATGTAAATTGAAGAATGTTTGTATAAGGAGACATCCCAGGATAGCAAAGCAGAAATGCTTCCCTCCACTCTCTGGAGAGATTTGCTTGTATTCCTGAGTAATAAAGATAATGCCTCTCTCGGTAGGGGAGATAGATGAGTTTGTCAACTGCCTTCTTAGAACATGGGATTTCCTGAGCTCAATTTTCCACAGATGTGACACAGATTCATGGGCCCTCCATGTACCTGTTATCCATGGAACTTAAGAGCCTAGGGGAGCTGAGGAAAGCATGGACATCATGTGCCTGCTGTTATGGGAATACTAAACTGTCTCATCCATTTGAGCTTGTTGTCTCCTTACTCACCAAGTCTGAGGAAGTCTACAAGCCCACCCAGCAGCTTCTCACCAGACTGCTGCTTTGGAACCGTGTGACCACTTGGCAATCCTCCATAGAAACTCATTAAAAAAAAAAAAGGGGGGGGGGGCTTCCCACGTACATCAGCAGTAAAGAATCTGCCTGCCACTGCAGGAGATGCAGGTTTCATCCCTGGGTCAAGAAGATACCCTGGAGAAGGAAATGGCAACCCACTCCAGTATTCTTGCCTGGGAAACCCCTTGGACGGAGAAGCCTGGTGGGCTACAGTCTATGGGTAGCAAAGAGTCAGACATGACTGAGTGTCTGAGCACACAAGAAGTCTAACAAGCACACACATTCATTTTCTGTTTTACCTATTGGGATGAGTTTTCCTCTCTTACCTGTTGGCAACCTTGCAGCAACAGAACAGCAGTTAGTAGAGCTGGTTTCAGGCTCAGAAACAACACTGTGCTACCTGCTACTTTCTCTGTCTCCCTTGAAGGCTGATTCTCCTCTTTCCAAGTGCAAACAGAAGCATTCATGTGGCAGATGCTACGCCTTCTCTGAGTCACTGCTTTCATTTGCTTTCCCCATATCAGCCACCTTCCTAGCTTTAATTACATGGCTTGGCACACTCTTGAAGTAAGGATAAATTCATAACATAGAGTTTTCTCCTCTTAAACAGCAGCTCAAGAGGAAACCCTAAACATTAGATCAAGAATCCACCTGCACGTCTCTGCTTCTACATCTTTTCTTCTGCGTACTCTAATTGCTATGCAGTCTTAGCTAACTTCCAAAAGAAAATCTGACTTTCTTCTCCTCTCGTTGCATTCCTCAGTATAATGGGATAAACAACTAAGAAGCTGAAATAATGTGATGTGAACTCTTCTCAAAGCCCGTCTGAGAATTCTGCAAGAGGAACTATCAAGTAATAAAAAAGAACTCAGCTGGAAATATACATTGGAAAAATAAATTGGAAGATGGCTTTAAATGCTTTTGAGCAGTCCCAAGGAATATAAAAGGAAGCAGAATAAAGAAAATGATAAACAAAACTTTCAGGGCTGACTCAATAAGTAGCTCTTAAAATAGCTGTGAGTTTTCCCTCCTAACACCCTGCAGGCTGCCAATAACCAGACAGACAAATCGAACAATTAGATGCTATGAGGCAGCATCCAAATAGATCCACAACACAACATTCTGAGTGGAGCCTAAACTATTCTCTGAATAAAAATGTTACCATGTGCAAGAGATTATTTCTGACCTGGATAGAATAGTAGAAGAACTCTGCAAAATATTTTCCTTTATTGAGCATCTCTGATGTGTCTGATGGTCTGATATATACTAAAGATGCTGAGATGTGGGACATAAACTTTTCCAAAATCTAGAGGAGGAAACATATGAGTAGAGTAGTTTAGAAAATACTTTTTTGTAAGGGTTATTAAATCAATATAAGAGTGTGCTATTGGGAGATCAGGGAAAAAGGCAGTTCACTCAGATATGGCCTGAGTTCTGATGTGAGCCTTTCTGGATTAATAGAAATTTTCCAGGTAAAAAATTTCAGAGCATAGAGGTTCTAGGAAGATGAAGTGGTAAGTTCAAGGGCACCAGGCTATGAAAGGGCTGTTGCTTTTGGAGTTACTGCAAGCTGATCAGTCTGAAGTATTGAAAACATATGAGGACAGATTGAGAAATGAATCTGGAGATCAGGAAGAGGTAAAATCATGAAAGGTCTTTTGTGTGATGCTAAGGGACTTGGATTTCATCCTGAGAGTGAAGAAGAAACCACTGACATGATTTATAGTCAGGCTGTAAGGTCTCTTTCTTTCTTTTTCTCCTTTTCCCTCCCTCTTTTGGCCTTCAAGGAGCTCTAACTTTGGTTAGTTGAAAGGCCAATTCAGAATTTATAGGTCAAAGTATGCACTTCCAATAAAATAAGTTCCAAAGTTAGATGAATTCTTTTCTGGATGTACTGTGTCTGTTGTCATTTGTTGTTTTGTTGCTAAATCGTGTCCAACTCTTTGCTACCCCCATGGACAGAGTAGCCTGGAAGGCTACAGTCCATGGGATTTTCCAGGTAAGAATGCTGGAATGAGTTGCTATTTCCTCCTCTAGGGGATCTTTCTGACCCAGGAATTGAACCTGTGTCCCTGCATTGGCCAGTGGATTCTGTTACCACTGAGCCACCAGGGAAGCCTATTGTTTCTATATCCTGATCTAATTCATGTTTTTCTCCATATTTAAATTATGTTTCTAGAAGTAAGGATCATAGTTTTATATTTTACAAAGATGTTAAAAAACTAATGAAAGAAGACATCATGATCAATTACATATGCTAATATGTTTCAATCAGGAGAAATTTGGTAGTATTAATAAATAATCTTGAAAACCAAAGGATTGTTTTTAATTGGCACATTTATATGCCACAAATCTCAGTGGCAATGGGAATGGGAAAGAGAAGGCTGATATCTAAGAATTTGGCATATGTAAACTTCAGCCTTATGCAAAGTAGTGAATTTCAGCCAAGCTGGAGTATGCAGCGCTGGTAACTCCTTCCTTCATTCTCTATCTCCTGTAGATTATTTTTCCAGGTGTCTCTGCATTGTCATTTCTCTGATAAGACCTTGGATCTTGCAATTTGAGTCCAGTGTAGTTTATATCATCTCCATAGACCTGATTTTTTGCAGAAAGACATGAATATATATTTTTTAACCTGGAACACTCCACAGAGCACATCAGATACTAAAAACTGTTTGTGAGGATCAAAGACCTGCATCTTTATGCAACTCCTTTTGGTAAATACTACTTAAATAGTCACTTGGGTGTCTCAAACTGTATTACTAAATGGTGCTGCAGTCAACATCAAAAACTGGAAGGACAGTTTTCGTTTAATCTGAAAAACTGCATATTTTGATATTATTTATACTGCTGTGCTTGACATATCTCACTATGTTTTTCATTTTCTTGCAATTTCCAGCCTCTTAAATTGCTCCTTTTTTTTTTTTATCATGGTTCTATTACATTCAGATTTCTTTCTAGTCGAGTTACTCCGAGGGAAAAATAAGACCCAGTTTTGATCTGAATTTTACTAGCATTGAGATTCAGCCATACAATTAAAAAATGTAAAGTTTGTTCCTAGTGAGGAAAAATAACTTTTTCAGACCTTTTATAGAACTGAATCTATAGCACTGCTTAAACTTGTCACTCAAATGATGTGTACAGATCAGTAGATCACAAGTACTTGCGTTTCTGTTTATGATGTAAAGCTTTATTTAATTAATGCTATTTGTCCCCAGGAAGGCCAATCGTGCATCAAAATTACCAAAATAAATATAAAGAAGATTATATTTACTTTGCCTTAAAATATATTGTTGCTACATATGAATAACATTTTGGTATATTAAGAAAGGAAACAACAATTAAATAAATCATCAATTAGATAGAGTTGGAAAGTATTCCAATCTGAAAACTATCAATGCAATTCTTTTACTTAAATTTTCAATTTATGTGTATAATTATAGAGAAGAACAGACTTCATTATACTGAATAAATAAGCAAGAATATTGAAAGAAAAAATATGCTATATTCTGTGACCCTGAGGGGTTTAGGCTTTAGTATGTAACAAATACTCTGTCTAGATTGCAGAGGTATAATTCTAGCCCTTGAATCAACATAGTTTCAAATGATTGGTCTATACTGGGTCAGTATTTCAATCAGGAATCACCAACTCTATACATTAAAAATGTCAGTGGCCTGAAACATGGCACATTTTCAGTTTTTTCTTTTGATTTTTATTGTTTCACAGGTAAGTTAACCTCTGACTACCATCAGCTTTTAAAAAATGATACTTTACAGTTTTGATCTATTTTTATCATATAACAATTTTATTGTTGTTATGGTAAAATAATGTAGATATGTGTGTTGGGTAGTATGTATGGAATTTTGATGTTAAATAATTATAGCTTCACTCAGTTTTTTGAAGGGAAGTTTACTAAGACTGTTTGAATGTGATCCTGATACACCCCCAAGAAGTTATGAATTGAGTCATTTATATACATTTTTATTAACTTATTCCTTTGTTAATTTATTAAGTACATGTTATGTGAATACCAAAGCACTACTAAGGGAGAATGATAACAAATATGGGAGATGGAGTCAAGGCCATATACTTCTGAAAATCCGCTATTAGAGCTAATAAAAATCTTAGCTTAATTTGACAAACATATGTTTTACTACATTTCTAAAATTTCAAGAGAAAAAGGGAATTCTCCAGTGGCCTAAACATGTCCATACCAACAATAATCAGTTAAAACTTTAAAATAATAATAATAATGTTAAGAAGTTTAGAAACTCTAGTTTACTTTATGGTATTTATAAGTGTTGAGTTTAGTAAACTAGCATGGGGGTCTCACTTACAATGCTGGAGGTGAAACTGAGGCAGTTGCCCTTATTTCAAACCCTCGAAGAGGGCTAATGTGATCACAGGTCAGGGCCCTCTGGTGGCCTCAGGAGCAATCCAAGTCCCCCCTGGAAGAAATCTCTATTTTTGGCTCTCAGGAATCCCACAGATTAGATTTAACCAAATCTGAGTTCACAGCATAAAGCAAAGTAATCAACACTGAAGATATAAACCACCACAACTGAAAGACTTACAGTAATAAACAACATATATAGATTTCCATGGATTAAACTTGTATATATAAACATTATTTTCCATTATGGTTTATCATAGGATATTGAGTATAGTTCTCTGTGCTACACAGTAGGACCTTGTTATTTATCCATTCTATATATGAAAGCTTACATACAGACCAGGAGGTTGCAAAGAGCGAGATACAGCTGAGTGACTGAGCACACATACACTCTAATGCCAACCTCCCACTTCATATTTTTCCCAACCCATTTCCATCTTGGCGACCGTGAGTCTATTATCCACATCCATGATCCTATTTCTGTTTCATAGATAGATTTATTTGTGTCATATTTTAGATTTCATGTATAGGTGATATCATATGGTATTTGTCTTTCTATTTCTGACTGACTTCATTTAGTATGATAGTCTCAAGTTGCATCCATGTTGCTGCAAATGGCATCATTTTGTTCTTTTATATGGCCGAGTAGTGGTCCATTGCTATGGGGTCGCACAGAGTCGAACACGACTGAAGTGACTTAGCAGCAGCAGCATGTGTATATATCATCTTTATCCATTCATCTATTGATGCATATTTAACGTTGCCTCAATGTCTTTGCTATTGTGAATAGTGTTGCTATGAACATTGGGCTGCATGTATTTTTTTGAATTATAGTTTTATCTAGATATATGTCTAAGACTGGGATTTCTGGATCAAATGGCAATTTTATTTTTAGTTTTCTAAGGAACCACTATACTTTTTCCCACAGTAGCTGCACCAACTTACATTATCCCCACAAAAATATAGCTGCTGCTGCTGCTGAGTCTCTTCAGTCGTGTCTGA
This sequence comes from Bison bison bison, assembly GCF_000754665.1. Lineage (NCBI taxonomy): Eukaryota > Metazoa > Chordata > Mammalia > Artiodactyla > Bovidae > Bison > Bison bison. The sequence goes on from NW_011495032.1 coordinate 594,147, forward strand.
CTCTGTGCGACCCCATAGACAGCAGCCCACCAGGCTCCCCCGTCCCTGGGATTCTCCAGGCAAGAGTATTGGAGTGGGTTGCCATTTCCCTAAAATGCCTCATCTTTTAAACAGGGAAACTAATACTGCTCATCCCTCCATAAAATTGTTTTAAGGCTCAAGTTGAAAAGGACGTATTCTGCAAGAGAAAGCATGGTGGGCACAAGTTGCTAAGCTTTATTTTGATGCTTTTGCTGTCAGAGAAAATTAGTATTACTTGTAGGATCCTGTGAACAGAACATAGGTCAAATTTTATGTCACTAATAATTTTCAGTAGCTCAAATGTGTTCCCATTACTAGAGTATGATTCATTTGAATAGTAACCGATAGAAATATAAATACCCATGTAAAAGAATGCATATTTCCTCATATGAAAATATATGCATCAGCATGCATGCATACACACACATAGCGGGTTAAGGAAACATAAACTCTTGATCTTCCAACTCTACATGCAATTAAGAGATTGGAAAAGAGAAACTGATTGAGATTAAAATGTCAAGAGTTCTTCTGATGAACTAATCGGAAAATAAGGATTTAGATCTTCAGCCTAAGGAGTTAGCTCACTGGAGCCCAGCAGGTTACAATCCATGGGGTGGCAGAGTCTGACATGAATGGGCACACACACAGACAGACACAGACCTTTGAATTAGACCAAAACAACCATCTGACCTCAATGGTAGGTGATGCTAGAAAATTGCAGTTCTCTCTAAGAGGAGCAAAGCCTTTCACCACACTTAGAGAACAGTGGCCTGTCGGTTAGCATCTTACTTCTGAAAGGCAGAGTGCAAAAATATCTAAACACCCAAGCCAGGTTTCTTCCCCTAAAGTCAGCAAGTCCTATGGAAAGCATTTTTCCTTCCCTGGGGAGGAGTGAGTGAGAAGGAAGAAAGAAAAAGAGCCAGAGTGACTCTGGTGCAGTGGTTTTAGCTGAGGGGGTCTCACACTTCTAGGAGGTTCTGTCATAGTAGAGAAAAGGGAGGTGATATAGATTATGGAAGGAAAAAAATCTCAACAATATTATTGTATGACAATGTTAATTTATTTTTAAGGATGACATTACATTTTGAATTAGAATAAGACTGTACATAAAGGCTAGTAGTAATGATTCATGGACAGATAAGAGATACGAGGCACATTGTTTACACAATGTTGCTGAGAGTGTGGATTGATTCCAATTTGTGCAGAAGAAAATTAGCCGTATATTTGAAACCAACAACAAAAAAAAGGTTTCCCCTTGATTTAGTAATTTCATGTAAAGGAATGTAATTTACATCTAACAAGTAAACAGTAAAGAAAGACATAATACTTGCCTGAGTGGAAGTGAGTGCGTGCTCAGTCTCTAAGTCATGCCTGACTCTTTGCCACTCCCTGGACTGTATTCTGCCAGAATCCTCTGTCTGTTGGATTTTCCAGGCAAAAGTACTGGAGTGGGTTGCCGTTCCCTTCTTCAGGGGATCTTTCTGACCCAGGGATTGAACCTGAGTCTCCTGACTGTCCTACATTGGCAGATGGATAGTACTTGCAAGTTTGTGTAGTTGAGAGGAGAGAGTCTGTACATTAGACAAGATAGGAAAATATTTTCATTAAAGTTTAATTTGGGCCTTAAATAGCAATGCCATCTTTTGCTCTGAATTTCTTTTGCAACCTGAGTCATGCTTATAGAAATTTTTCTGTTTGCCTGTTTTCCCACTTGTAGGTCATTTTCCTACATGTAGCAATCGGGTTTTAAAGAACTACTCACATATCAAAAAAATCTGAAAGAAAAATTCTGTCTCAGCTTTGTCTCCTTGATGGGATTTAGCAAGAAAAAGTTATAAAATAAAATGAAAAAAAAATCACTGTAAAGGGGAAACTGTTTTAGTGTCAGATATACTAGAGAACTTTGGATATCAATGTTAAGTTTCATTTATGTGGTCTTCTAAACACTTATGGACGATGTTGTAATTGTGGCTTGTGTCATTCTTCAGAGCTAATTCATCTAGAATATGTTGAGAAAAAAAAATCTGGGAGCATCAGTAACTGACGAAAATCAAACTTGAACTTTGTCAGAGAATTGGCTCCTCATGCCTTAGATGTTAACCAAGGGGAAGCTGACAACTTGTTACAACCAGAACTTGTTGCAATGAAGATTTTGGCTGTGGGCCACATTAGTCCAACTGCAAGAGTGTGCAGAGTGCTGATTCAAGCCATGTTCAGATACGCGTCAGTCCCTCCCCAGAAGTAAATCCTTGCTCACCTGGACTGAACCACCTGAACACACTTCATTGTTTTGTCTGTCTGGTTCATTGTCTTCTTCCTCATTCAGCACTGAGGGTCACCAGAGCATTCATCCTCATGAGAATAAATGACTTAAGAAACACAAGGTCAATATGTGGCTGCTGCTTCAAAGAATGCAATAGAATTCATGAAGATGCTATCTTGAATTAAAAAACAAAAAAGGTATTTCTGAAAGGATCTCCATATATATATAATAACAGCACTCATATGTCAGTAAAGGAAAGGAAACAGCTTCCTAGCACAGGGGGAAACCCACTTGTTTAATGCCTGCCACTTGACCTTCTCAGTTGAAATAGGAAGTACAGCATGTGATTTTTAATCCCTCGAATATTTCTAAGAATTGTATAATTCCATAGACATGCATAATTTTAATTTTATTTAAGGCTAATAAAATATTAAACATGTCTAATTAAAAAAATATGTAAGTCCCATGGTCTAAGCATATAGCACATAAGAAATACTTGTGATATTTCCAAGGAAGCAGATTACTTTTTATAATAGCCTCATCCTCAGGCCACTATAGAAGTGTTAAAGATCGTGTTCAAGTAAAATTAACTCTAGAAGAGAACTCTTCCTCCTGAGGTCTGAATAGTTAATCTTACTTGATGATTATCATTGACCTTCTGTAGTGGCCTGGGGATAAAAGTACTGTAGGAAGTAATCTGCTTCCTTGGAAATTTCTCCTGGTAGAACTTTTTTTTTCTCCCCAATTCTCATATTACATCAAGATTTTTCTAATTTTCTTTGCTGGGAGGTAAAATTATCTTTTAGAGTAGAGGACCATAAAAACATTATAGTATCAATATGTTATCCCCACATCTTTGTCTCTTTCTCTCATTTATTATGCTTTCTTTAATATTTTTAAATATTTTAATATTTTACTTAGGCTTTTATCAGACAGAGGAATTCATATATCCTGGCTGGTAAACAATTATGTCATTCTCATTGACATAATTAGAGGTTTCCCTGTAAATATTGTACTCTGTAGATTAATTTTACTATCTATGTGTGTGTTTCTCGAGTTTTCCACCTTATTTTAAGTGAAATCAAACGTTATTGTTCTGATTCAATCTCATTTTAAGAGTCAGGGTAGACCAGAGCTTTAGGAACATCTCAAGATGGCTAATCATACATTGCTTTCCTCATTACTTTTTTTGATAAAAAAATGTATAGCAGAAACCAACACAATATCACAATATTGTACAGCAATTACCCTTCAACTAAAGTTTTTTCTTTTTTTGGTTGTGCTACACAGCTTGTGGGGATTTTAGTTCCCTGACCAGGAATCAAACCCTGGTCCCTGCAGTGAAAGCACTGAGTCCTTACTGGATCACCAGGGAATTTCCTCCTCATCAATTCTTAAGCACCTTTTAGGCTATATTCTAAGATGCTAGAACAAGGTGGCTCCACTAGTCTTTTTATGTATGTTCCACTATACCAGCATCAACTGAATGTGAGCAAATACCTAAATGATAGAACTTGATTATTGTATCAAAACTTTGGGCTTCCCTGGTGACTCAGTGGTAAAGAATCCACCTGTTAGTGCAGGAGACATATGTTCAATCCCTAGGTCAGGAAGATCCCCTTGGAGAAGAAAATGGCAACCCACTCCAGTTATTCTTGCCTGGGAAATCCCATGGACAGAGGAGCCTGGCAGGTTATAATCCATGGCATCACGAAAGAGTTGGACATGACTTAGCAACTAAACAACAATGACAATCAGAACTTTAGGTATGAGATCAATACCTGGATAAGTTGCTTGAACTCTCTAAGCCTTCATGTTCTTAGCTATAAAATGAGATTAACAACACCTATCTCATAGGATTCTAGTAATACTTATATTAGAACATATGGTGAAAGAAGCCAGACAGAAGACTGTATACTGTATAATTTCTTCAAGAATGTGACATTCCTGAAAAGGCAAAACCTTAGGCACAGATCAGATGTATGGTTGCCAGTGACTTGCAGTATAGATAGGAAGTTCATAGAAAGGAGACAAGCAAAAGTTGGCAGTGATATATTTGTTGTCTGTCTCAGTTGTCATGGTGGTTGCAGAACTGTACACATTTGTCAAAACTCATCATGGTCTTTTACTTTATGTAAATTATAGCTCAATAAACCTGATTTTTTTTCTAAATGAACATATGTAATGGATTTTGCACTTAATGCAGGATCAATAAACATTAGTTCTTTCCACACGCTCTCCCCAAAGGAGCTAAGCATAACACATCTTAAATTAATGTCCTTTATCTTGCAAAGTATAATTGGAAACCAAAGCAAGCATTTGCATTCCTAGCACATTTCTAAGGCCTTTGCATTTCCATAAAAAAGCAATATAGACTTGTGATCTGATTTTAGGAATTTGAACTTACCAAGGTCCCTTGAAAATCACTACAAAGCCTAGCTATAAGATGTACTGAAATCCATATACAAATAACTCATAGAGTGATTCATACAGATACAATCCCCATTTTTTATTGCTTGTTCTTTAAATAGTCATCTGCCAGTGCACCAAAAAAAAAAAAAAAAAAAGTCAAATGAAAATTGAACATCAGTAACTCAGTGACTAAAAAGTATCAAGTATTTATATTTATTCATTAAACACACCCACTGTGGGTCATATTCTGTGCCAGGAATGAGAGTTCCAAGGATGATTAAATAGAATTTCTCTCTTCAAGAAGTTCATACTTTATAATGATCAAGAGACAAGTGTGATGAAATTGACACTCTTACCTGAGCCCTGAATAGATTCTAGGCAAGCAAATGTTCTTCAAGAATTGCATTCTATAACCAGTCTTTGCATAATAGTAAGTGGAGCCTTGGGGCTTTGCTTTTATTACCATGTTTGTTAAAGAGCAACATATTTGGACTTCTGATAGGGAAAAATGAGAGAAAGCAATTTCAAAGCATGCTTCCTTATTAGAGAAATAAATTGAATAAAGAGATAGGAGGTTTGGGGAAATTGTGTTATAGTCAAATAGTTTTAAGGAAAATAAATTTGTACCCTAATACCAGCTCACATTTTTTACAAGAAAATTTAAAATATGTTTATAAAATACTGAACATAGTTTTAAAATTTAGAGAATAATATGAAGCAAAATATGACATTGTTTATCATGATTGCAAATAATGATACATGCTCTCTAAGTTCATTGAGATGTTCACCAATAGCCTGTTAATGAATTAGCAATAGTAATAACCAAGTAATATCAGTAACAGACTTCTCAGGTGGCTCAGTGGTAAAGAAGCCACCTGCCAATGCAGGAGACACAGATTCATTCCCTGGGCTGGGAAGATCCCCTGAAAAAAGAAATGACAAACCACTCCAGTATTCTTGGCTGGGAAATCCCATGGATAGAGGAGCTTGGTGGGCTACAGTCCATAGGGTCACAGAGAGTCAGAGACAACTGAACGACTATGCACACATGCAATACACACAAATGACATCAGTAATAGAAGAGAATTTTTAAAATATAGCAGAAGCCCTACAGAGGTTAGCTTATTTTCCTGAAGCATGAAATGCAACTACTTCTTTGATGTAATGCTAACCTATCTCTTAAATTTATCTCCTATTAATTATGGGTCCAGATCCTGTTTCAAACTCTTCATATTACATAATTTAATTCTATCTGCATTCTTTCATAATAGTTACTGCTATTATTTCCATTTCAGGGATGAGAAATCTGAAGCTTAGATAGGTCAAGTGACTTAACTAAAGTGACACAACCAGTAAGTAGGAGAGGTGGAATTTGAATTCAGTCAATCTGGGTCCTGATCCTTACCCTTGCTTACGTAAGATACAATAATAAGTTAATAGCATGAATAGAGACATGACTAGTGGGCAGACACTATATATGCAGCATCATGTTTAGTCTTCAGAGTAACTTTATAATCTATGTATTATTATAGTCCCAATTTTATACATGCAGCACCTAAAATCCACAACATGTCCAAAGAAAGATTAGTAGTAAGTGGCATATACCAGGAGTATATGCCTCTAGGATCTAAGCATAGAAGCTATTGCTCAAGAAATCTTCCTTCTTCATACCAGTCTCCATATAATGTTGCTTGAGCTGAGCTTACACTGGGTGGGTTTCAGGTAGAATAAAAGTTCTAGCAGGCAGAAAAGGCTTGATAAGTCTTTATTCTCTAAATATTATTAATATGAACTCTTAGAACTCATTCCCTCTAAGTATTGGGTTGACCAAAGAGTTAGTTCATGGTTTCTGTAAGCTATTAGCCAAACCAATATATAGCATGTTTTATTAGAAAGATGAAGACAGAAGATATTCATATTTCCAACAATTAGAATCCCAGCATGCTTTGTTTAACCTTTTGAATTACAATCAATAAGCATACCATCAGTTCAATACAATTCATAAATATTGGGGACCTCCAGTCTATCAGGCACTGTTCTAGGCTCTGGCAACAAAAATGAAAAAAGGCACCCTAGATCTCAAGGAACTACCACTTTGGATAAAAAACAGAGGCAGCTATGCAAATAAATGCACATTGTTAGTAATAAATGCACAAAGACATATGTAAATTACCCAAAGGAAATAAAATTCCCTGTGATTGGATGCATGATACAGGAAAGAATGGGCATTAGAGGAGAAGGGATGAGGAATGTTTTCCCAGAGGGGTTGACAGATGAGATGAGATGAATTTTAATGATATGAAGGCAAACACACTGACTTTAGATATGGCTGTAAATATAGATAAAGAGTTAAAGTTTCAGAGCAAAAATTAGCTGTAGCTATATCTTAGTTGTCACAGAGTTCATCTAATGGAGTGAATGTCTAGATAGCAGTTAGAGCTTGGAAAGTCCTCTGTGATCTGATGCCTGACTTACTTCTCCTTATTTGGCAACTCTTCCTGTTGCACCCTGGGTAAACAATCACACCATGCAGGTCACATTTTGAGCACACCACTCCTTCTGCTTGAATGATCTTTGCTGCTTATGTGGAGGAAGGAAAAAAACCCACTCTCAACTTAAAGTTGGAGAACTTCAAGTATCTTGTCAAAGAAAATTTCCTTGACTTTCATCCCTCCAATAATTGATCATTCTTTCCCTTGTGATGGCTCTGTTTCTAGTACACACTTTCATTACAGCAATCATTACCCAATCTTATGTAACTTTCTTAAATTGAATGCCTGTCTTCCTTAATTCCTTGGGAACTGGCACTGGATCTGAATTAGCACTGCCAGTGGTGTGATGGAGTTGGCATACATAATCTTGGGAGAACTGATTATTATATATACAAGAATTCTATGAGCTATTTTTTAAATCTTTTTCAGCTTGAAATCATCTATGGTGGGAGTATTTATATCTCAGAAACTGGCAAACACTACAAAACACAACCTTTTTTTTTTCACTAGAGCTTCAGTTTACTAGCAATCAATAACTATTTCATGGGTCTTACCTGTGATGATAAAAAGGAAAATGTTCAATAATGTTTGTTGGGTAAATAAAATACTTTATATTAGAGCAAGTTTTAAAGTGATACATTCAAGTTTCAATGATTTATATTAAGCAAAGTTAGTGCAAAAATATAAGACTGATGAGTAGTTGAGAGGCATATGTGTAGAGAAATCTCTCTGGGCACAGTGAGTCTGAAAAAGAAATTTAAGTCATCAGAGAGGAGACAGAGTGATAATTATAGAAGACATTGTAGTAGCCAAAAAGACTCTTTAAAGATCAGATTTCACATAACTTCTAAAAAGCTAGGTGTAATATCTTCTACCATCAAAATTTTGTGAAAGCAAAATATTACATATATATATATAAATATAATATTTTATAAATTGTAGTATATAACTGTACTGTATTATTGGATTAAAAACAATTAATACAGGTCATAAAATATGTTAAGATGTTCTTTGTTTCAGAAGCAAAAGGAACACACTCTCTGGGAATTGGGTAAATTGTATTATTTCTGATGACCATATTCTCATCTACTTTTTGAATACTTCATAATGTTAAAAATCAACAAGCCATGTTTAAGCTCTATAATTCTATGCCATAGGCAGCACTGTGCTAGAAATGGCTGCACTCATCCTGTTCTAGCTTTCCCTAGGACTTCTCATGGGTTTGCATCATACATATCATGGCTATTAGAAACAGACATCTCTAATGAGCTTCCTGTCTTAGCTGTTCGGGCTGCTATAATTAAAATAACATAGACCAGGTGGCTTACACAGCACTTATTTCATAGCTCTGATGCCTGGGAAGTCATGATCAAGGTGCCAGTAGACTGTGTGTCTGGTGAAATCCCCTTCTTCCTGGTGCAAAGACAACTGTCTTCTCACTGTGTGTTCACATGGCAGATAGAGTGAGAGAGCTTCCTGGGGTTTCTTTATAAGGGTGCTTGCTAATTCCTTTCCAAGCTCCACCCTCACTTCCTAAACATCTCCCCAAAGCCCAACCTCCAAATACTATCACAGATTTCTACACCAGAATTTAGGAAGGGGAGGTGGTGGTGAAGAAACAAATACTCAGTCTGTAGCATTCTACCTTTCTTGGTGGCTCAGTGGTGAAGAATCCTCCTGGCAATGTAAGGGACATGGGTTCAATTCCTGGTCCAGGAAGATCCTGCATGCCGTGGAGCAACTAAGTAGTTGTGCCACAACCACTGAGTCTGGGCTCTAGAGCCCAGGAGCTGCAACTATTGAGCCCATGTACCACAACTACTAACAAATCAGAGAAAACTAATCAAACTGATCACATGGAACACAGCCTTGTCCAATTCAATGAAACTATGGGCCATGCTGTGTAGAGTCACCCAAGATGGATGCTCATAGGGGAAAGTTCTGACAAAACGTGGTCCACTGGAGAAGGGAATGGCAAACCACTTCAGTTTTCTTGCCTTGAGAACCTCATGAACAGTATGAAAAGGCAAAAAGATATGACACTGAAAGATGAATTCCCCAGGTCGGTAGGTGCCCAATGTGCTACTTGAAAAGAGTAGAGAAATAACTCCAGAAAGAATGAAGGGATGGAGCCAAAGCAAAAATAATGCCCAGCTGTGGATGTAACTGGTGATGGAAGTAAAGTCTGATGCTGTAAAGAACAATATTGCATAGGAACCTGGAATGTTAGGTCCATGAATCAAGGTAAATTGGAAGTGGTCAAACAGGAGATGGCAAGAGTGAACATCGACATTTTAGGAATCAATGAAATAAAATGGACTGGAATGGGCTAATTTTATTCAGATGACCATTATGCCTACTACTGTGGGTAAGAAGCCCTTAGAAGAAATGGAGTGGCCCAAACAGTCAACAAAAGAATCCGAAATGCAGTACTAGGGTGCAATCTCAAAAACGAAAGAATGATCTCTGTTTGTTTCCAAGGCAAATCATTCAATATCACAATAATCCAAGTCTATGCCCCAACCAGTAACAATGAAGAAGCTGAAGTTGAAAGGTTCAATGAAGACCTGCAAAGACCTTCTAGAACTAACAACCAAAGATGTCCTTTTCATCATAGGGGACTGGATGCAAAAGGAGGAAGTCAAGAGATACCTGGAGTAACAGGCAAGTTTGGCTTTTGAGTACAAAATGAAGCGGGGCAAAGGCTAACAGAGTTTTGCCAAGAAAACTCACTGGTCATAGCAAACACCTTCTTCCAACAACACAAGAGATGACTCTACATGTGGACATCAGCAGATGATCAATACCGAAATCAGATTGATTATATTCTTTGCAGTCAAAGATGGAGAAGCTCTGTACAGTCAGCAAAAACAAGACCGGGAGCTGACTGTGGCTCAGATCATGAACTCCTTAATGCAAAATTCAGACTTAAATTGAAGAAAAGAGGGGAAACCACTAGACCATTCAGGTATGACCTAAATCAAATCACTTATGATTCTACAGTGGAAGTAACAAATATATTCAAGGGATTAGATCTAATAGAGTGCCTGAAGAACTATGGATGGAGGTTCCTGACATTATATAGGAGGCAGTGATCAAGACCATCCCCAAGAAAAAGAATTTCAAAAAGTCAAAATGGTTGTCTGAGGAGGCCTTACAAATAGCTGAGAATAGAGAAGCAAAAGGGAAAGAAGAAAAGGAAAGATAAATGCATTTGAATGCAGAGTTCCAAAGAATAGCAAGGAGAGATAAGAAACCCTTCCTCAGTGATCGGTGCAAAGAAATAGAGGAAAACAATAGAATGGGAAAGACTAGAGATCTCTTCAAGAAAATCAGAGATACCAAGGGAATATTTCAAGCAAAGATGGGCACACTTAAGGACAGAAATAGTATGGACCTAGCAGAAACAGTAGATATTAAGAGGTGGCAAGAATACATGGAAGATTATACAAAAAACATCTTCATGGCCCAGATAACCATGATAGTGTGATCACTCACCTAGAGCCAGATATTCTGGAATGCAAAGTCAAGTGGGCCTTAGGAAGTATCACTACAAACAAAGCTAGTGGAGGTGATGGAATTCCAGTTTAGCTATTTCAAATCCTAAAAGATGATGCTGTGAAAGTGCTGCACTCAATATGCCAGCAAATTTGGAAAAACTCAGCAGTGGCCACAGGAATGGAAAGGACAGTTTTCATCCTAATCCCAAAGAAAGGCAATGCAAAGAATGTTCAGACTACTGCACAACTGCACTCATCTCATATGCTAGCAAAGAAATGCTCAAAATTCTCCAAGCCAGGCTTCAACAGTATGTGAATTGAGAACTTCCAGATGTTCAAGCTGGATTTAGAAACGGCAGAGGAACCAGAGATCAAATTGCCAACATCTGTTGGATCATCAAAAAAGCAAGAGAATTCCAGAAAACCATCTACTTCTGCTTTATTTACTATGCCAAAACCTTTGACTATGTGCATCACAACAGACTGTGGAAAATTCTTCAAGAGATAGGAATACCAGACCACCTTACCTGTCTCCTGAGAAATATGTATGCAGGTCATGAAGCAACAGACATGAAACAACAGACTGGTTCTGAATTAGGAAAGAAGTAGGTCAAAGCTGTATATTGTCACCCTGTTTACTTAACTTACATGCAGAGTACATCATGCGAAATGCCAGGCTGGTTGAAGCACAAACTGGAATCAAGATTGTTTGGAGAAATATCAATAACCTCAGATATGCAGATGACACCACTCTAATTGCAGAAAGTAAAGAGGAACTAAAAAGCCTTTTGATGAAAGTGATTGAGGAGGGTGAAAAAGTTGCTCAAAACTCAACATTCAGAAAAAGAAGATCATGGCATCTGGTCCCATCACTTCATGACAAATAGATGGAGCAACAGTGGAAACAGTGATAGACATTGTTTTCTTGGGCTCCAAAATCACTGCATAGATGGTGACTTCAGTCATGATATTAAAAGGCACTTGGTCCTTGGAAGAAAAGCTATGACCAACCTAGACAGCATATTAAAAAGGAGAGATAACTTTGCCAACAAAGGTCCACCTAGTCAAGGCTATGCTTTTTCCACTAGTCATGTATGGATGTGAGAGTTGGACTATAAAGAAGGATGAGTGCCGTAGAATTGATGCTTTTGAACTGTTGTGCTGCAGAAGACTCTTGAGAGTCCCTTGGACTGCAAGGAGATCAAACCAGTCAATCCTGAAGGAAATCAACCCTGAATATTTATTGGAAGGACTGATGCTGAAGCTCAAATTCTTTGGCCACCTGATGCAAAGTACTGACTCATTGGAAAAGACCCTGATGCTGGGAAAGACTGAAGGCAGGAAGAGAAGGGGATGACAAGGATGCGATGGTTTTATAGCATCACTGACTTGATGGACATGAGTTTGTGTAAGCTCCGGGAGTTGGTGATTAACAGGGAAGCCTGGCGTGCTGCAGTCCATGGGGTCACAAAGAGTCTGACATGACTGAGCGACTGAACTGAACTGACCATTGTAGTCCTGGTTTCTAAAAGTTCATATTCTTCTCACATGCAAAATATATCATTCCAACTTAACAGACCCAAAGTCTTTTCCTATTCTACCTCAACTTTGAAGTGTAATCTTGGGACTTCCCTGGCAGTCCAGTGGTTAAGAGTCCAAACTTCCAATGCAGGGCTTTCAGGCTTGATCCCTCCTTGGCTGGGGAACTAACATCCCACATGTCTTGCTGCACAGACAAAAGATTTAAAAAAAAGTCTAAGCTCAGAGTTTTGTCCAAGGACTTCTCTGATGGCTCAGTGGTAAAGAATCCACCTTCCAGTGCAGAAGACACTGGGTTCGATATCTGGTCCAGAAAGATCCCACATGCCCTGGAATAACTAAGCCCATGCACCACAACTGTTGAGCCTGTGCTTTGGAGCCCAGGAACCACAACTCACATCACAACTGCTGAAGCCTGTGCACCCTAGAGCCCATGCTCTGCCACAAGAGAAGCCACTACAATGAGAAACCTGTGCACCACACCTGGAGAGTAGCCCCTTCTCACTGCAACTAGAGAAGAGTCTGCACAGTGGTGAAGACCAAACACAGTCAAAACTTAATTAATTAAAAAACCATATTAAAAGTCTCATGTAAACATTATTTAAATCAGATATGGATGAAACTCAATGTATAATTCATCCCAAGGCTAATTCATCTCTAACTGTGAATTTCTAAAACCACATGAGTTATGTGGTTCTAAAATATAATTTATATATTATAAAGTATAATAGTGGGAGATGCATAGCATACACACTTCCATTCCAAAAGAGAAAAGAAACAACAAAAGGGGCAAAGGGCTCTAAATTGAAAACCTAAGAGGGCAAACAAAATTTAACCCTAATGCTTCAGAGTAACTCTTTTGACCTGATGGCCTGAGCACCAAAAAACTGATGCTTTCAAATTGTGGTGCTGGAGAAGACTCTTGAGAATCCTTTTCAACTGCAAAGAGATCAAACCAGTCAATCCTCAAGGAAATCAACCCTGAATATTCATTGGAAGGACTGATGCTGAAACTCAAGCTCCAATACTTTGACCACCAATTTGAAGAGCTGACTTATTTGAAAATATCCTGATGCTGGATATCGATGCCTGATACTGACAGCAGGAGGAGAATGGGGTGACTGAGCATGAGATGGTTGGATGACATCATTGACTCAATGGACATGAATTTGAGGAAACTCTGGGAGATGGTGAAGGACAGGGAAGCCTGGAGTGCTGCAGTCCGTGGAGGTGCAAATAGCTGGACACAACTTGGTGACTAAACAGTAAGGTTTAAGTCCTAATCTCAAATCTACTGTCAGTAATAAATATAAGGCCAAAAGCAGTAAATATTTAAATGACAACTTTACATCTCTTGAATGCAGTATAATATCCTGGCTATATGGCTGTTATTGTTGTTTACTTGCTAAGTCACGTCCAACTCTTGCAACTCTGTGGACTATATGTAACCTGTCAGGCTCTTCTGGGGTTTTCCAGGCAAGAACACCAGAATGGGTTGCCGTTTCCTTCTCCAGGGGATCTTCCCAATACAGGAATTGAACCTGCATTTCCCACTTTGGCAGGCAGATTCTTTACTGCTGAGCCAGCAAGGAAGTCAAGGTTATATAGTGAGGACCTCATTAAACAAAAATGCTTTATCTTGTTTCAACATGTTTTGTAGTAACGTCTGTCAAGTGACATACACACAAAGAGCTCCCTGCCCTTTAAGTAGACTCAGGCACACCCACATATTGGTAACAGTTTCTGCCTAAATTTTTTTTTGTTTATTTCTATTTGGCTGCATTGGGTCTTAGTTAAGATGTGTGGAATCTAGTTCCCTGACCAGGTATTGAACCCAGGCTTCCTGCACTGGAAGCACAGAGTTTTGGCCCCTGAACTACCAGGAAAGTCCCCTGCCTAAAAAATATAGAGTAATGGTAAACCTTGGACTTTAGGGTTAATATCTGAATATCTGAATTTGAATTTTTTTCTTTTATTATTCATATTTTTTGGGTTTTTATTAGGAATAATAGTGTTTATCCTGAGTATGTTTGAGAGTAAGACTATTTAAGTAAATACATTACTTATAAAGATGATAAATTCAATAATATATTATTCATATCATCATAATATTTAATATTTAGGAACATGTTTGCAACTGTGGACTGTCTTATTCTTGGGTTCAGCAGATTGCAGTGGATTTTCTAAATGCAAAACATTAAAGTGTATTATATATTTAAAAACTTCAGCTTATTAAAATATAAATGTCACTAATCATGAATGGAAGCTCCACATTGATATAATATAATTGAATCAGATAAATCATTTTCAAAACTATCCAGTACATGACCTTAGTTGCAGTGGATAAATCTATAACAACCCCAAGTTTTGGTGTCTTAATGCAGTAAAGATTTATTTCCTATTCATGTTATAGTGAATTTCTGTTGAGTAGAGAGGGAGGTTGTTTCTGCTCCACACAGTTATTCAGGGTTCCAGGCTTATTTTGTTTATGACTTTGTTAAGCTTTAGAGTCTTGGAATGTTCCTCTGAATCTGCGTTAATCAAATTGGGAGGTGAAAAAAGAAATCTTGAAAGATGGCATGGGAGAACACATTAGCCCAAGTCTGGAGGAGGTATATTACACTTGCATGAAAATTCCATTTCTCTAAACAAGATCACATGCCAGCATTTAATCCCAAAGGAAAGTGGAACAAACAGCTCACCTGCAGGTGAAGGATAAAATGAAATAGGAGTCTTGCCATTTTCTGCCTCATTGTTCTAGCATATTAAAACCAATTATGACTTTAATTGAATAAAAGACAATGCACAATTTAATAGCATCACACTCAAGGTATTTATAAAAATAATGTATAATCTATTCTCCCCTTTCTTAAACATGTTACTGTAAAAATTAGCAACACCTTGCTTAATTCATGGCAGACAGCAGCTGTCTTGGAATCCATGCATATGCCTGGCCTCTATCTCCAGTCCAGTGGAATTGATTCTTCAGGGCTTGGGACACACAGTATTGCAGAATCCAGATTTCCTGTTGTAACCAGGATGATGGTCTTCTAATTAGTATAAACCTCTGTGGAATTTCTAGACAAGACTTGGCCTTCTCTCCTGAATGTGCAAATGACACCTAAATGTTCATGTAAGTCCAGGAACAAGATTAAGCTAAGTACTCACAAGAAAAGTCATTTAGAAAACCAGACTCTTATGAAGATCACTCTCTATGTACAGATACAAACATGGACATATGATGTTCCATGATCCATGACTTTGAGTTAAAGAAAGAGCCTTTCCCTGGAAGCTGTCCAAGGTTCTAAACAGCTTCTAATTAGTTATATTATGTCTAAGGTACCAGAGGGCTCTTTTTTTTTATTTATTTATTTTTTAAGAATCTATTGCTTTCATATTTTAAAAAATTTAAATTCATAACTGAATCCTTATAAACTTATTGCTAAGTTTGACACTTTTCAATCTGATATCAGTTCACTGTCTATATCCCATCATAAGCCTAACTTGACCTTACCTTTCATTTGATTCCACGGCCTGTTCGTGGTATGCCATGGCCTGTGACAACTCCACCATTATCGTATTCTGACACTAAGGATGCCCAGAGTTGCACTAAATCATCTGATAGAACTTTGAGAATCTTCCTGTACTGTTATCTCATCAGGAGCCACTCACATCATAGTTATCAAGAATTCCCAAACTGTTTTTTCATGAGGATAATGTGAGAAAGAGGAAAGAAGGAAGGATAGAAGAAGGAAGAGGGGGAAGAAAGACCATCCTTGCCTAACTCACATATATAATGCGTATATGACTCATACAAATCTGATGATACTATTGTGATAATGTAGAGTGTTTTTTTCATTTAACTCCATTAATAATTACTATGGCTTTGCTTTGAGAAAACAGGCGACTGATGAATTGTACTTTATTTTTCCCCCCTCGGAAACTTTTTATATGTGAACTGTATGTTCTTTGGAAAATTAAAAAAAAAAAAAAAACTAGTTAGTCAAAATTAGCACTAACTTGTGTGGATCACAATAAACTGTGGAAAATTCTGAAAGAGATGGGAATACAAGACCGCCTAACCTGCCTCTTGAGAAACCTATATGCAGGTCAGGAAGCAACAGTTAGAACTGGACATGGAACAACAGACTTGTTCCAAATAGGAAAAGGAGTATGTCAAGGCTGTATATTGTCACCCTGCTTATTTAACTTCTATGCAGAATACATCATGAGAAACGCTGGGCTGGAAGAAGCACAAGCTGGAATCAAGATTGCCGGGAGAAATATCAATAACCTCAGATATGCAGATGACACCACCCTTATGGCAGAAAGTGAAGAGGAACTAAAAAGCCTCCATGAAGGTGAAAGAGGAGAGTGAAAAGGTTGGCTTAAAGCTCAACATTCAGAAAATGAAGATCATGGCATCTGGTTCCATCACTTCATGGGAGGTAGATGGGGAAGCAGTGGAAACAGTGTCAGACTTTATTTTTCTGGGCTCCAAAATCACTGCAGATGGTGACTGCAGCCATGAAATTAAAAGACGCTTACTCCTTGGAAGGAAAGTTATGACCAACCTAGATAGAATACTGAAAAGCAGAGACATTACTTTGCCAACAAAGGTCCGTCTAGTCAAGGTTATGGTTTTTCCAGTGGTCATGTATGGATGTGAGAATTGGACTGTGAAGAAAGCTGAGCACCGAAGAATTGATGCTTTTGAACTGTGGTGTTGGGGAAGACTCTTGAGAGTCCCTTGGACTGCAAGGAGATCCAACCAGCCC
>NW_011495032.1:611251-629618 GCF_000754665.1 Bison bison bison
ACAGGAGTTGACTCATTGGAAAAGACTCTGATGCTGGGAGGGATTGGGGGCAGGAGGAGAAGGGGACGACAGAGGATGAGATGGCTGGATGGCATAACCGACTCGATGGATGTAAGTTTGAGTGAACTCCGGGAGTTGGTGATGGACAGGGAGGCCTGGCGTGCTGCGATTCACGGGGTTGCAAAGAGTCGGACACGACTGAGCAACTGAACTGAACTGAACTGAAGTACCAATCTAATTTCAGAAGTCTGAACCATTTTTTAATGCCTTAGGGCAATGGTCCCCAACCTTTTTGGCACCAGGTTCCATAGAGCGGGGGTGGTTTGGGGATGATTTAAATGCATTACATTTATTGTCCCCTTTATTTCTATTATTTTACATCAGCTCCACCTCTGATCATATCATCAGGGACCCTGGAGGTTGGGGACCCCAGTCTTAGGGTACAGGAGAGAATTTGGATTTAAAATATACTAAAAGATACTGTGTTTATATTTAAAACAAAATTTAGCCAGTTATAATTACCATCAAATTTTCAGTATTCAACTACTGTTACCTTAACAGATCATTACATTACAAATATATTTATTTAGATTCTACATTCCTCAAGAAAGATGCTTTCAAACAGCATTATTGAAATTTTTGTTAAATTGTATTTACATAGGATGTCTCAAATGTTTGCAGAACTGCTTGGTTAAGTTACTGACATAAGAGTTTAAATTAGTAGACTACCTAATTAAATTATTTTAATAAACTTTTATTTTGATGTTATTGTGAATGAAAATTTTGCATATGTTTATAATGGATATTAGACTTTCTAAGTCAAGAATATTTCAGTTCTTAGATTCTCACAATGTGCTATATATTAGTATTTAAAATATAGCTGAAAAAATGAAAAAAACATGAATAAATAAGAAATAACATTTTACACAGAGGGCATCATAATGCCAAAAGCCTTCCATTTAACCAGTGAAACCTCTCTACACATACAGTTTAGAGGCAAAACATTCTGTTTTTTCTAAATCTCCTTGTCACCTCACTGTTTATCCATTTGCCACATAGACCATCAGAAAAGCTCAACAGAGGCAGGTTGTTTTTAGCTTCGAATTTCCAAGTACTTGAACATTTCCAACTGAATTCAAAATGCTGTTAAAAGTGTCAGTAAGTGATTATCCATAGATTGTGGGACTCATGATTTATATTTATTTATGCATTTATTCATTATTTTTGTGCAAAGGGACATGGATACAACCCACTCTTTGTGACACATAGTGCAGGCATATGAAGATTCATCGATAGCAATTTCAGAGCAGATGATACAGAAGCTCATATTGTTTTTCCATAGAGAGATGTGCTGGACCAAGCAGAGCTTGACATGCTAGGAAAAGCACCTGGGTAGAGAGAACCCCATCACTGTGACAGTCAACATATCTAGAAACAGGGAAGTAGGCATAGCTCAGTAAATATATAATAATGAGAGAATTCTGATAGAGAAATTAATCTTGTTTATAAAGGGTTAGATCTCAAGGGCTCAGCCTCTGACATCTGATTGATCATCCATTGACTTATCTCAGATTGACAGGGCCAGCTGATCCAAGAAATCCACTGAAATCTACTAGAAACCTACTGAAATTGAGACAAGAATAAGTGTCCAGGGAGAGCCAGCCACATTTACTCTCCTTACCTGCCTCTTCCATAATCCCATGCCACTTTCTTAATAAGAATATTTATGTGTTATATATATTGTATATTGTTTTTACAAGGCACATTTAATTTCCTTAGGCTTCCCTGATAGCTCAGTTTGTGAAGAATCCGCCTGCAATGCTGGAGACCCCGGTTCAATTCATGGATCGGGAAGATTCACTGGAGAAGGGATAGGCTACCCACTCCAGTATTCTTGGGCTTCCCTTTTGGCTCAGCTGGTCAAGAAACTGCCTGCAATGTGGGAGACCTGGGTTCGATCCCTGGGTTGGGAAGATTCCATGGAGAAGGGAAAGGCTACCCACTCCAGTATTCTGGCCTGGAGAATTCTATGGACTGTATAGTCCATGGGGTTGCAAAGAGTCAGACAGAACTAAGCCATTTTCACTTTCACTTTAATTTCCTATGATACTTTTTATTTTTAAATCCCCTTCACAGATGCATCATTGTATTGTATTTTTCGAATATTCCACTAAACGTAGTCCAAAATAGGCATTACCCTGGTGTAACTGAGGAAACAAAATAAAGTGACCCCAAATCATTCAGTTTCTCAAAGTCAACTCATGAAGCTGAGCTTCTGTGTCCTGCAGAACAGTGTGTATAGGTTTGTGCTGGAGAGGGAAATGGCAACCCACTCCAGTATGCTTGCCTGAAAAAATCCTATGGACAGAGGAGCCTGGCAGGCTACAGTCCATAAGGTCGCAGAGTCAGATACGTCTGAAGCGACTTAGCATGCACGCATGCATGTGTGTATGTGCATGTGTTCTACACTTTCCATGGAGTTTTAATACTAATTATGAGCATTACTAGTATTCTCTTTTTGTTTTGTAGATGAGGAGAGATGAAGGTCAAAATGTATATCTGTGTGTGTATAGTTATATACACTTACCTTTGGTTTATATTTATATTTTCATTTGATTCTTGCAAAAAAAAAAGTTGATCAGAGTGAATAGTCCATAGAATTAAAATATTGGGTTGATAGAATATGAAGGCATTCATTTGAGTGGGGGAGAAAAATAATGTTGTGAAGGAACATGGAAATCAAATGGTCAATTGAGTGTAGTTGCTATCAAGACCAGATTAACATCTCTTTTCATTTTATTGTCACATTTCCAGAGTCTTCAGCACCATGGTAAACAGATTATGCAAAAGTAAGTTTAATTAAGTGGGTAGTGACTATAGTAGCATTTTATGTTAACTGCATCTGTAAAGTAAATGAGAGTAATTTCAGTCATTTCAAATAAACTTGTTTCAGTGATTTCACACAACGCACTCCACACAGTGGAGTGGGAAGAGCACAGAGTGGGAATCAGTGAACCTCGGTTTGAAAATACCGCTCAGCTTTCTAGTCTGAGGAAGGAATGTAGCTCTCCTCTTTCATTTCTACCAGTCAGTGTCTTTATAATGATTGAATGAGACAACACTGATAAGCTATGTTAATCCAAAAAGATAAATTATTTCTATTACAAGGAAAATTAAAGTACAGATTGGAAACAAAAAGGATCCATGAGCAAAATCATTAGAATTAAAAGCATGTTTAGTAAGGATTTAAAGAAATTTAATGTTATAACATAAAGGCTATATTAAAGCATCTGAAAGTAAACAAGATTTGAAAAGTCCCCTAATTCAGTTATTGAAAGTATAAAATTGCATCTAAGAAAAAAATGTAATAACAGAGTTAATTTTAAAAGAGAAGGTGTTTAAGAGAACTCATTTATAAAACAATTATAAAGCACACCAAAATGACAACCAAAACAAACATTTCAGAACTAAAATCCACCCACCAAAAATTCATCGTTAAAATACAAAGGCAATGATTTTTGTTCTTTCATTAATTCAACAAATATAGATTGAGAACAGGTATAATGAGTCAGTTGAAATAATTTGCCTGCTGTTATGAAACTTAATTTTATGGAGAGAGGAAACAGTTATTAAATAGCTAAACATGTAAGCTTAAATATGCATGTTTGGTATTTCTTCTTAACTTAACATACTCCTCAAGCCCCTTGTTACTCTAGTCCCTGCTGTAGTGACCAGTTGTGGGAAGACTTCTATGAGTTACTTTCACGTGCTGACTCACAGAACCTTGCCCTCGTACTTGTATCGCGTCAGAGGAAGGGAGATAATGCTTGTGGGAACACCCGTGACCAGCAGTGGTCTGGAGCTGATGTGGAAATTCTGAGATGTATTAGACCACGGTTCTCAGAAGACCCACTGGGATCAGAGGTTCCTATAGTGACAGCCAACCTGGTAATGTAGTAATAGTTAAGCTTGCTTTCCTATCCTCGCCGACTCCCTCTTCTATCTTCTAAGTTCTAACTCACTTTACAGAAAAGAATCATCGGGGATTAAAGAGCTTAAGTATCAGTAATATACTCAAGGTTACCCTTGAACACCATCACCTGTCTTAATTATCTTCAGAAATGTAAACCAGTTTTAAAAAATTTTCTTCTGTCACCTCTTCTTAAAGCTGCCCTCCCATCTCCCTCCCCTCCAATCACTTCGAGAGACTCCTGACTCTTTTCATGTGATGATTTCAGCAGTGTTTACTTTTTATAACCTGCTCAAGCATAGTCAGATGGAACAATATTATTCTAGAGGGTACAACTTTGATCCAAAGGAGCTAATATCTAAAGGTAGAATTCTAAGCATCTTCAATCCTGAAACTTGTCAGATCTTTCTTTCCCCAAATCCATAATCACAGTATGTAAGTGGCCAATCAGGTAATTCCACAAAGGAACTCCCTGGTAATAAAACCTCCTTGGTCATAAAAAAAATTAAGAATAATAGTCACTCCCATCTTGGACTGGTTTCAAGTACATCAGTAGAACAACTTATAGAACTGTCATACTGTAGGGAAAATTGCAGAAAGCAGTGTTTCCAGTCATTTGCTAACTGAGCCAGAAATTATAACGGCATGCCAAATTAGACTGAGCTGTAAAAGGAAGATATTCACATTATTCTTCTCTGCCTTTACAATGTGCATAAAAAGCTGGAAAAGCCTGTAATTTTTTGAAGGGAGGGGATACTTACTAAATTTTTTCAAGTTTTTTCCACCCTGGATGTTGCGTTTTGACTTCATTTGTTTTGTAGCTGGTGATCCTTTAGGTCAGGGGTCCCCAACATTTTTTGGCACCAGGGACCAGTTTCATGGAAGACAATTTTTCCACATACGGGGAGGGGGCTGCTTTCTGGATGTTTTCAGCACACTACATTTTTTGTTCACTTTATATCATTATTAATCAGCTCCACCTCATCTCATTAGGCATTAGATCCTGGAGGTTGGGGACCCCTACTCTAGGTAAAGTGGGGTTCATCTCCTGCCTGGTCACTGAATGACTGAATAAAGTACACAACTGAACTTTATACCCACACCTCATTTCTCCCCATGTCGTCATGTTTTTGAGAGCTGTGGCTTTTATGTTATTTAATCACTAAGTCGTGTCTGACTCTTTTGAGACCCATGGACTGTAGCCCGCCAGGTTCCTCTGTTCATGGGATTTCCAAGGCAAGAACACTGGAAAGGGTTACCATTTCCTTCTCCAAGGGATATTCCCAATCCAGGGATCAAACTCATGTCTCCTGCATTGGCAGGCAGATTCTTTACCACTGAGCTACCAAGAGTGCCCCATGGGTTTTAAGCATTCATAAAAACAGAGAGCATGTGGGTCAATTGGCAGTGCAAAGAAAATAGGGTAATTTTTTTTTTCTTTGCCCTGAAGTCTATTTTACCAAGTTGCTGCCTGATCTGAGGCAAGGAAAGCCTGGCTCGTCATTGTAGGCGTCTTTATCACGTAAGCTGCTGCTGGCACCTCTGTCCTAAGTCCTACTGTTCCCTATTGAGAGGCTGATGCCCTATGTAACCCTTCATTTTCCGCCATGGAAAGGGCCTGTTCAATGTAACTCAGGACGGTCACTGAGAAATGGGAATGTTAGATCCTATCTTGGAGCCACAAGAATTGCACAGACATGAACAGCTCCTTGGGCTTCCCGGATGAAGTTAGTGGTAAAGAACCCACCTGCCAGTGCAAGAGACTTAAGAGACACAGGTTCTATTCCTGGGTTGGGAAGATTCCCTGGAGGAGGGAATGGCAACCCACTCCAGTATTCTTGCCTAAAGAATTCCATGGACAGAGAAACCTGGTGGGTTACCGTCCATAGGGTTACAAAAAGTCGGACACGACTGAGGCAATTTAACACACATGAACAGCTCCTTAAGTTGGAAAACCTGAAACATAGGTCCCAATTTAGCAGTATTTGTGTCCCCAATTCCCAACACTTGTACTCAGAAGTGTCCCCTGAGAATTTACTCTAGAAGCAGTTTCTAAAGCTCAGAAAGTTCAACAATGAGTTAAATGGAGTCCTGCCCTTGGGAGATTAGTGTCTACAGAGTTAAAGACTTCCTAGGCTGGATTTGAACTTCAGAATGCATTTTGCTTTATAATACCATTAGATTTGGGGTCTAGTTTTTCCATGTTAACCTATAAAAGTTGCTTTAAACTATAAAGAAATTAAATAAACCACTACAGGGAATTTAGGTCTAAATTCCAGATTCTGACAGCAATAATAAGGTGGAAGAAAGTAATTTCATTTTCTTTTGCTGAACTCTAGGCCAAGATTTAAAAATGATAGTTTGTCTCAGTTCACAAAGGTCCACATTTCTTTTACCTATCTCCTTCCTTCTTTTTATGCTAATATCCTTATAAGCATAAAATAAGGTGCTCTTATTTGGAGAGGTAAGAGTGGTAGATTCCTAGTATTAAATCACTGTCCCTCTTTCTAGGAAAGCTTCCGTTCTCACAGAGTTGCTAGTCCCACCTGCATTTTAGGGGGAACATAAGCTAAGTTCAATCACCCTATAATATGAATGGCTGATCTTAAATATAAGTCATCCTTCATTTAATTTTTTACCTTGATGATTCTCAAACCTGTGTTTGGTGCTTCAGACCTCTTTAAAAGGAAGCACATTTTCAAGGACTCCTGATAATACATCTGTGCACTCTCAACAGTAAGAGGTAAGTGGTTGGAGAAACATTTCTCTGCTTCAGTGATTCTCAAGGTGAAAGAGGGAGGAGCAACCTGCCCAGATGGCAAGGCAGGTTGAAACTGGGCCAGAGTGTATTTTGAAAAGAATTAAAGTGATCTTGAAGTGTATCATTATGTTTAGAAAATGAAAAAAAAAGTAAACTTTATTTTAAAAAATCATTGAAAATGCATGTTAAAAAATACAGTAATTCCCAGGCAGGGAAATCCTCTAGATGTTTGATTGTATGAAAATTGATGCAAACCAGTGTTGAGCAGCCCTCTGGTTACTGGTAATTTAGTTCATATCAAAGTGAAATGAAACCATAGAACATTAGAAGAACCAAACAGAAGGGTGGTGTTTTGGTCAAGAAAGCCCTTGGGTCAATTCTGGCTGGAACTTTGCAGAAAGTTGAAATGCATGTGCTGTCCATCTTTTCACAGCTTCTCCTCTCAATGCCTTTAAACATACAAAAGAAGCATTCCAGACCACTATGTGGTGGCTGGGGCAGTTTTCAGCAGTACATTGAAATATCTTTGTGCCAGGCATAGTTCTAGGAATTGCAGATGCATCCTATTCTCTCATGTGGCTTACAGATGAAAAGCAGTGTCAGAAGATGATATGTACTGTGAAACTGGGGCTTTTCTGGTGGCTCAGTCAGTAAAGAATCCACCTGCAATGCAGGAGACTGCCTGCAATACAGGAGTCCCTGGTCTGATCCCTAGGTTGGGAAGTTCCCCTGGAAAAAGAAATGGCAGTCCACTTCAGCATTCTTGCCTGGAAAATTCCATGGACAGAGGAGCCTAGTGGGCTACAGTCCATGGAGTCACAAAGAGTCAGACACGACTGAGTGACTAAATCACCACAACCATTGTGAGATTAACTAGAGGTTAAAAAAAAAAAAGTGATAGAAAATGACTAAGGGAGAGTAGGAGTTATTTTTGTTTGTTAATGGTTGGGAAACTCTAAGGAGGTGACATATGAGCCTTGGAAAGAACAAGAGGGAGAAGGTGCCTGATAGAGTGAAGTGCAAGCACAAAGCCATAGGGGCAGGAATAAGTTGACCTGTTCTTGACACAGAAGAAAGCTCTGTGATTGATGATGGAGAGTGAAGAAGACAGAGGCAAACCTGGAGCCTCTAGAGCCCTGTAGATCCCAGTAAGGAATCTTCTTTTCTTTTTTTTTTTTTTTTCTTCAAATGCAATGAGATGCCAGGGGTGAGTGACAAGCGTTTACTACTTTAGAGCACTCCCTTTGTAATAAACTCACCCTTCCCTGGTGGCTCAGACAGTAAAAAATCTGCCTGCAATGCAGGAAACCTGGGTTTGATCCCTGAGTTAGGAAGATCCCCTGAAGAAAGGAGTGGATACCCACTCCAGTATTCTTACCTGGAGAATTCCATGGACAGAGGAGACTGGTGGGGGCTACAGTCCCTGCTGTCAAAGAGAGTAGGACATAACTGAGCAAATAACACTTTCACTTTTGTAATAAATTAAATGCTCACATATCACTGACTGCTCAAATACGATATGAATTCCTTGAGAAAACACATGTCTGGGGAATAGGACTGCCTTTGTGCTCCCTAAAGTAGGGAAGCCAATGGCAAACCCAGCTTTACTTTTTGGGCCACTGTCACCACATCGCCGTTTGCCTGCTTGAGCTCCTTTGTGCATGAGCCTCTGAGGCTTCTGAGGTTGCAAATTCTCTCCCTATTTAGTATGCAGACTGCATTTTTTCTGAACTATCTTGTAGGCTACCTGCTTTGCTGTGATCTCCTTTTGAAGGATCTTAATGGATTATAAGAGAGTGTTAAGTCTCTGCTTTGTTAAGCCTTATTCCTATCCTCAAATTATCTTAATTCATTACCTTCTTGCTATGATAGTTTAATTGAGTGTAGGATATAAAGCTAATTTATTTCACATTTTGGCTTTTAATACTTTTCACTTTCTTTATTGAAAAAGTAATTACTGAATTCCAATACAATAACTGGAAATTACTTTTTCTAATAACACATATTATCATGTCACCATCTGCAGAAAATAGTCTGAAGTACCCTCAACTGTGGGTTACTGGAACTGAGCTTCAAATTGTTAATGCAAAGAAAAAAAATTGCTAATTTGTTTCAACACTGGCCTCTTTATTTATTTATTTTGAAATTACACATTTGACCATGTTCATTGAGAGAAAAATTATAAAATACAGAAAAGAAAAAAGTAAAAATAAACTCAACACTCAGATATAAGTACTATTGACATTTAGTTGGAAGTCTCCCATATATGTTTTCTACATGTATATGTGTATATTGTATATTTCAAAGGCATGCTGCTGCTGCTGCTAAGTCGCTTCAGTCGTGTCCAACTCTGTGCGACCCCATAGAGGGCAGCCCACGAGGCTCCGCCGTCCCTGGGATTCTCCAGGCAAGAACACTGGAGTGGGTTGCCATTTCCTTCTCCAATGCATGAAAGTGAAAAGTTAAAGTGAAATCGCTCAATCGTGTTCGACTCTTAAAGACCCCATGGACTGCAGCCCACCAGGCTCCTCCGTCCATGGGATTCTCCAGGCAAGAGTACTGGAGTGGGGTGCCAATGCCTTCTCCGCAATGGCATGCTAGTATTCTATTATTTTTATGTACTATATTATTGCTTATCCACCTGCCAATGCAAGAGACACAGGTTCCATCCCTGGGTCAGGAAGATCCCCTGGAGAAAAAATGGCAATCCCTTCCAGTATTCTTGCCTAGGAAAACCCATGGACAAAGGAGCTTTGCAGGTTACAGTCCATGGGATCACAAAAGAGTCAGACACAACTTCTTGACTAAACAACAACAATGTACATACATTACATTTGCACCTTTGCCTAAAAATTTCTTTAGGATAAATTCTCAGTGATTGAACTGGTGGGCATGGAAATGGGCATGAACATTTCTAATGCATTTAATATAGATTTCCAGATTATCTTCAGTTCAGTTCAGTTCAGTCACTCAGTTGTGTCCGACTCTTTGCGACCCCATGGACTGTAGCATGCCAGGCTTCCCTGTCCATCACCAACTCCTGGAGCTTGTTCAAACTCATGTCCATAGAGTCGGTGATGCCATCCAGCCATCTCATCCTCTGTCGTCCCCTCTCTTCCTGCCTTCAATCTTTCCGAGAATCAGAGTGTTTTCCAAGGAGTCGGTTCTTCCCATCGGGTGGCCAAAGTATTACTGAGTTTCAGCCTCAGCATCAGTCCTTCTAATGAATGTTCAGGACTGATTTCCTTTAGGATGGACTTGTTGGATCTCCATGCAGTCCAAAGGACTCTCAAGAGTCTTCTCCAACACCACAGTTTAAAAGCATCCCTTCTTTGGTGCTCACCTTTCTTTATAGTCCAACTCTCACATCCATACATGACTATTGGAAAAACCATAGCTTTGACTAGACATACTTTTGTTGACAATGTACTGTCTCTGATTTTTAATATTCTGTCTAGGTTGGTCATAGCTTTTCTTCCAAGGAGTAAGCATCTTTTAATTTCATGGCTGTAGTCACCATCTGCAGTGATTTTGGAGCCCCCCAAAATAAAGCCTGTCACTGTTTCCATTGTTTCCCCATCTATTTGCCATGATGCTATTAGAGAAGAGTGGAGAAATAATTCCAGAAAGAATGAGGAAACAGAGCCAAGGTGAAAAGAATGCCTAGTTGAGGATGTGACTGGTGATGGAAGTAAAGTCTGATGCTGTAAAGAACAGTATTGCATAGGAACCTGGAATGTTAGGTCCGTGAATCAAGGTAAATTAGAAGTGGTCAAACAGGAGATGGCAAGAGTGAACATCAACATGTTAGGAATCAGTGAACTAAAATGGACTGTAATGGGTGAATTTAATTCAGATGATCATTATATCTACTACTGTGGGCAAGAATCCCTTAGAAGAAATGGAATAACCCTCATAGTCAACAAGAGAGTCTGAAATGCAGTTCTTGGGTGCAATTTCAAAAATGACCAAATGATCTCTGTTCATTTCCAAGGCAAGCCAAATTCTCTTATATTTGTTTAAATACCAAGTATATATAATGTTGCTCATATCATCAGCAATACTGAATATTATTCTTTTATAGGAAACCTTATTGGTAAAGACAAAAATATTTTCATTTGCATTTTCTTAGCTTATTAAAAGAGTTGAGCATTTTCATTTTTTTTCCCACCCCCTTGGCTCTTTAATCTTTTTTTACTGATATCTCTCTACAGACTGCCATGGACCTGTGCATTTTGGTCCATTAACGAAGTATTTACAGGCAGGGTCCTCCCTAAGGATAAGAAAGTGGACTAAGTAAGCACCATGGGATACGAAGATAAACTGTGGAGGTCAGAGGGAATTCACCATTATATGTTTAGAAAATTAGCTGGGTGCAATTCAAGGGTCACTACAAACCGACCAGCTGATAATACAGATTTCACCAAGCTCTTGTCTAAAAGCCCCTCAGAGATTTTCTGAAAACAGAATTTTTACTAGGTTAGAATATCTATTAGAATATCTATCATTGGGCAGATATTAGATAACATTAGAATATCTACCTGGGTTAAGAGCCATCAAGTACAGATATTTGAGAATAGTTTATCTGAGAAACCCATAAACATTCATGATTTTCTACTCAAAAGGAAAGACCTGGAAGTCTTCACTGTCTTACTAGAATAACAGAAATACATTTTTGCCTGACTAGAGCTTTACATGGAGAAGGAAATGGCAACCCACTCCAGTGTTCTTGCCTGGAGAATCCCAGGGACTGGGGAGCCTGGTGGGCTGCTGTCTGTGGGGTTGCATAGAGTTGGACATGATTGAAGTGACTTAGCAGCAGCAGCAGAGCTTTACAAAGTTTAAACGGAGGAAGGACAAGGAAGAGTATGGCCTTTTTTTACTGAGCAAAATAAGAAAACATTTGTATGCTGGAATTTAGTGTCATGAACTCATCCACAGATGAAAGCCCTCAGTTCCTCTCACATAGTCAAGCCAATCACCATGGATGGAGGGGAGATCAATTTTAGACTTGCCGAGAACCTTGTTTCTCAAAGTCAGATTGCTTGGTCAGCAGCATGGCATCACCTAGAAGCTTGTGACTAAACTCAGAATCTCTGGACGTGCCCCAGGTCTGTGGATTCAAAATCTGCATTCTAACAAGATCCTCAGTGCATCCATAGGTATCTCAAAGTGTGAGAAGATTTGGGAGATAAAATTTGTGGAGCTTGGGAGTAGGTAAGACAGGGAAAGTGAGGGTGACCCAGGAAACAGAAGGCCTCCAGTTTTAGTATTCCTGATTTTTGTTGTTCAGTCACTAATTTGTGCTTTGCAACCCTATGGACTGCAGCATGATAGGCTTCCCTGTCCTTCACCATCTCCTGGAGCTTGCTCAAACTCATGTCCATTTCAAATGTAGCACATATACCAGCCACCGACTTTACTTATTATTATGCTTATTATAGTTGTCATCATCTTTGTTGTCTGTCAAGTAATTGGACTATTAAAAACAACTTTACATATTGGAAAAAAATCCTGTGTTGACAAGGGTGTGGTATGATTATATAGTCCACCTTAGTTACTGACAAGAAAAGAATGAGAAAAAAAGAAAAAGTTGTCACTTTTAAAAAGCTCGGCGGCAACAGAATATCCCACATCAGCACTTAGTGTATATGCTTGCAATTAAAGCCATGGTGTGGAATTCCTGATTACTCAGCTTTTGCAAATTGAAGAGATAATAAATAGCACAGAAAGGAAAATGGTTACTTCTTCAAAGATGTATAGAAACAAACATCTAATTTTCATGTTATGTTTGTTTAATTAGGTAATTTACTGTAGCATATATCAGACAAAGGTATAGATAACAGGAGGTCCATTTTCTCCTTACGTCATTTTATGAGTATTAATTTATATTGCAAGAGAGACTTGCTGATTCTCACATGACGCTGGTGATTGAAATTTACAGACAAAAGACATAAGCATGAGTACAGAATATAAGGTGAGAGAAGGAGAGGAGAAAACATTTTATTTAAGAACAAAAATTAACATGAAGAGGCCTGAAAGCTGCTTTGGCACAGTAGCAAATTCATGTCCTGGAAGTAAAGCAATCTAAACTCAAGAGTGAGCTCACACAAGAGAGCAAGCAAAGGAGTCTTTTTTCTTTTCCTTTTTTTTTTAATATAGCAGTGCATACATGTCCATCCCAAACTCCCTAACTATCCTTTCCCCTATTCTTCCCCACTGGTTACTGTAAGTTCTTTATCTAAGCCTATGAGTCTGTTTCAGTACAAAGGAGTGTTATGTGTGTAATGTAACCTCTCTGGGAATCCTTTATGCCATCTCTGAATTGAGAAACTGGAATTCTCCAAACCACCTCAGAAACAGTGAAGTCCAAGGACTTCCCTGGCAATCCAGTGGCTGGAACTTTACACTTCCACTGCATGGGTCATGAGTTTGATCCCTGGTCAGGGAACTAAGATCCTACATGCAGCTTGGTGCAGCCAAAACTAAACAAAACGAAAAAAGAAACAATGAAGCCCAATATTGTTGTATTTTGTTTTGGAGTCAGTTCAGTTCAGTTCAGTAGCTCAGTTGTGTTTGACTCTTTCCGACCCCATAGACTGTAGCATGCTAGGCCTCCTTGTCCATCACCAACTCCTGGAGTTTACCCAAACTGATGTCCATTGAGTTGGTGATGCCATCCAACCATCTCATCCTCTGTTGTCCCCTTCTCCTCCTGCTTTCAATCTTTCCCAGCATCATTGTCTTTACAAATGAGTCAGTTCTTCAGGTAGCCAAAGATTTGGAGTTTCAGCTTCAACATCAGGCCTTCCAATGACTATTCAAAGACGGATTTCCTTTAGGATGGACTGGTTAGATCTCCTTGCAGTCCAAGGGACTCTCAAGAGTCTTCTCCAAAACCACAATTCAAAAGCATCAATTCTTTGGTGCTCAGCTTTCAAACCCAACCCTCAGATCCATACATGACTACTGGAAAAGCCAAAGCCTTGACTAGACGAACTTTTGTTGGCCAAGTAATGTCTCTGCTTTTTAATATGCTGTCTAGGTTTATCATAACTTTTCTTCCAAGGAGCAAGCATCTTTTAATTTCATGGCTGCAGTCATCATCTGCACTGATTTTGGAGCCAAAAAAAATAAAGTCTGCCACTGTTTCCACTGTTTCCCCATCTATTTGCCATGAAGTGATGGGACCAGATGCCATGATCTTAGTTGTCTGAATGTTGAGCTTTAAGCCAACTTTTTCACTCTCCTCTTTCACTTTCATCAAGAGGCTCTTTAGTTCTTTTTTACTTTCTGCCATATGGGTGTTGTCATCTGCATATCTAAGTTTACTGGTGTTTCTCCCAGCAATCTTGATTCCAGCTTGTGCTTCCTCCAGCCCAGGGTTTCTCATGATGTACTCTACGTATAAGTTAAATAAGCAGGGTGACAATATACAGCCTTGACCTATTCCTTTCCCTATTTGGAACCAGTCCATTGTTCCATGTCCACTTCTAACTGTTGCTTCCTGACCTGTATACAGGTTTCTCAAGAGGCAGGTCAGGTGGTCTGGTATTCCCATCTCTTTCGGAATTTTCCAGTTTGTGGTGATCCACACAGTCAAAGGCTTCAGCATAGTCAATAAAGCAGAAGTAGATGTTTTTCTGGAACTCTCTTGCTTTTTCGTTGATCCAACAGATGTTGGCAACTTGATCTCTGGTTCCTCTGCCTTTTCTAAAACCTGCTTGAACATCTGGAAGTTCACGATTTGTGTATTGTTGAAGCCTGGCTTGGAGAATTTTGAGCATTACTTTACTAGCGTGTGAGATGAGTACAATTGTGTGGTAGTTTGAGTATTCTTTGGTTTTGGAGTCAGGACAATTATAATCTGGTTTGTCCACTGAACTAACTCTATGAAAATGACCAAAATACCATCTTTGCATATTAACAAATGAATGCTAGACCCCAAATAAAGTCAGTAGTGCTCCAATTATTTTCTAGAAGGCTGACATTGTCACTTATGCTGGGAGAAGAAAATGAAGAGAGGAAAGAAGCACAGCCTTGGGCCTCCCTATTTTTTGTTCTTCAGCTCCTCTGTTTTTTTACTTTTTACTTGGACTTCCAAGTGAGAGTTTGTTTGATAATAGTATTACACTGAGGGAAGGGGTTGAAAACTGCAGTATCTATTTCAATATCTTATGCAAAAAATACCCCAGGCCCTCAACTCTCTTGAACATGCCCACTACCTGTCTTTTTTGAAGAGAAGTCAATGACATCACAGCTTAGGTTAATGACCAATGAATATGGTCAGTGGGGAATAAAAAAGGACTGTTAGAAGTCAGGTGGAGGAAAACACTAGAAACTTGCTACAACATTCAAATATACCTAGATGTCAGGCATATTTACTGCAACATACAAAAGGGTTTATTTCGTATTACAATTCAGTATTATAACTAGAAAACAATTCCTCTGATAACATACTAAATTCTTGCTACCTAAATACTGCATCATTGAATTAATAGTTTCACTTTCAACCTACATTGATGATACCCAATCAGGTCTCCCATTCATCCTGCTTCTGTTGACTTTTAATGAGATTTAAATGTCAGTGAAATAAATGGACAAGTTTAAATTGATAAAAGCTATTTCTCTGCATTTTTGGCAACCTTGCATTTATTGGTACTTGAGATCTAATCTCAGTTTACACTTTGTTTTCATTATATACTATGAAAGAAGAGCTATGGTTATGAAATTTAAATAAATGACCAATCAAATCTTTAGGAAGCTACTTATGAGAGTACAGTTCATGCAGAACTATTTGGACTTGATTCACATTAGCAACTAGCACAGAGAGGGGTTAATGACAGAGATGGTGAAATGACTCATCAATAAGGCACCACTCTGAAGTGTGCCCACCTTGAAAAGTTATACACGGCCCAATGAATTAGGAATCTACCACATTTCTCTTTAAAGTTGTCATCTATATACAAAATCAGATGTTCCCCAAGGGAAACAGTTAACATCATCGTGTAGAAAAAGGGTTAACCTAGCAGGCCTGTGTCTGCTTACAAGGGTAACCTTTGTTCAGCACCTTGAAATGTAGATTTTAAGATGGCTAGATGGGGAAACAGTGTCAGACTTTATTTTTCTGGGCTCCAAAATCACTGCAGATGGTGACTGCAGCCATGAAATTAAAAGACGCTTACTCCTTGGAAGGAAAGTTATGACCAACCTAGACAGCATATTCAAAAGCAGAGACATTACTTTGCCAACAAAGGTTCATCTAGTCAAGGCTATGGTTTTTCCTATGGTCATGTATGGATGTGAGAGTTGGACTGTGAAGAAGGCTGAGCACCGAAGAATTGATGCTTTTGAACTGTGGTGCTGGAGAAGACTCTTGGGAGTCCCTTGGACTGCAAGGAGATCCAACCAGTCCATTCTGAAGGAGATCAGCCCTGGGATTTCTTTGGAAGGAATGATGCTAAAGCTGAAACTCCAGTACTTTGGCCACCTCATGCGAAGAGTCGACTGATTGGAAAAGACTCTGATGCTGGGAGGGATTGGGGGCAAGAGGAGAAGGGGACGACAGAGGATGAGATGGCTGGATGGCATCACTGACTCGATGGATGTGAGTCTCAGTGAACTCCAGAAGTTGGTGATGGACAGGGAGGCCTGGCATGCTGCGATTCATGAGGTCACAAAGAGTCGGACATGACTGAACGACTGATCTGATCTGATTCCCTGGTAAGAACAGCTCACTGCACTTAGATTGTTTATGCAAACAATATGGTTTATGTTGAGCACCTGCTTTCTTTCTGGGTGTCTGGAATTTATGGGGATGCTATGTAGATAGTGCCTATTGACCAGCCCCCAGTAAAAACCCCAGGACCTGAGTCTCTAAAAAGATTCCCTGGGAGGTAACATTTTTAACACTTGACATCATAAATCATTGCTGAAAGAATTAAGTGTGTCCTGTGTGACTCCGTAGGGTTCTCAGGTGATGCTAGTGGTAAAGAACATACATACCAATGAAGGAGACATGGGTTTGATCCCTAGGTTGAGAAGATTCCCTAGAGGAAGGCATAGCAACCCACTCCAGTATTCTTGCCTGGAGGATCCCATGGACAGAGGAGCCTGGAGGGCTACAGTCTGTGGGGTCGAAAAGAGTCAGACACAACTGAGTGAGTTTTCACTTTCACTTTAACTAGACAAAAGATTATTCAATACTCAAAAAAAAGATTATGATCTCAGGTACCACCTCCCTTTTTCCAGTAATTCCATGTCATTGGGTGAGAAATGGGAGGAAAATATTTCATAATAGGACATATAAAGCAATCCACACTCTCCTGGACTACATTTATAAACACATTCTCAGTTCCAAGTCCAAATTACAGTTTTTAATTACCTTTTTATTGGCATCATTAAACATTATTTGGCTTCAGAATGATGAAATGGATTAATTACATGTCAAAAAATGATAGTGCAAGTCTTAAGTACATTGCTTGAGGCGTAGATCACTATTAATAATCTGGAGTCAAGTAAACTATTCATTAATATTCTTATTCCTATGATACTGTCAGAGGATGGTGTACACCACTCAATTAATGTATCTTTTACTTGCCTGGTCCTGATTTGAAAATGTCTTTTTAATTTATTTCTCAAAAATTGTTTCAGTGTTTATGGATTTAATAAAAATTGAATTTATGATTATTAAAATATAGTTTTTCTTCCCTGGGGTTATAAGCCTTTTATCCAGATTTTTTTTTTTGCCACATTCCATGGCATGTGAAATTCTAGCTCCCCAACCAGGGATTAAACCCATACCACCTACAGTAGAAGCATGGAGTCTTAACCACTGGACAGCCAAGGAAAGCTCCCTCTAGATTTCTGAGTGAACCCCTGAGAGTACGATAATGAATTGTAGTCTAAATGTGATAGAAGTCCTTTGTCCTTGTGTTAATTTAAGCAGAATTCACTGTTTTAAATTTGCAAGTGTTGTGGAGGGGAAAATTTCCCCCTTTACCCCTCTTGAGTTCTTGTGGCTGGACTAATAACAAGAGAAAAAGAAACAAATATTAATTCCTATGCATGGAGGTCTTATAAAAATGGAACTTAAGAAATGGCCAAAGCATATCACTTTTTATATTTTTAGACAAAGAAACAGTAAGTTTGGAACTGACAGGATGAAGAAACTTAGGCTTTGGATGCTTAGTTAGTGAGGGATCTAGATGGAGTTTGGGATTTGGGTAGTAAATTAAAGAAATACCAAGGAGAGTTTATATAGGTTTCTTGGCCCAGAATTTCCTGTCTCTGGTGATAAAGTTGTACTGCTGCTTCCAGTTGCAGGGAGTGTACTTTTCATGTGAGAGATTTATTTCCCACTTTCAGAAGGACAGAGAGGAGAATCAAAGCATCCTTCTTGCACTGACTGTTTATTAAGTAACTTTATTCAAACCAAACGAGTCATTACACTGTTGAGACACATTTTGGGAAGACCTACTCTGGCCCACAGTGCAAGTGTACCATTCATTATATGCCCATTGCAGACATTTTACATACATACCCCAATATTAGCAATTTACCCTTCAAATTTAGAAAAAGTACTTTTGACTGTTATAAACATAAATGCCTGTTTCCTGTATACAAGTGATAGATTT
>NW_011495032.1:629718-631313 GCF_000754665.1 Bison bison bison
ACTACTTATAATTCAGCAATTGGGCCAAACTGACTTGAGGTGGCGGAGAAGGCAATGGCACCCCACTCCAGTACTCTTGCCTGGAAAATCCCACGGACGGAGAAGCCTGGAGGGCTGCAGTCCATGAGGTCGCTGAGGGTCGGACATGAGTGAGTGACTTCACTTTCACTTTGCACTTTCATGCATTGGAGAAGGAAATGGCAACCCACTCCAATGTTCTTGCCTGGAGAATCCCAGGGACAGGGGAGCCTGGTGGGCTGCTGTCTATGGGGTCGCACAGAGTCGGACACGACTGAAGTGACTTAGCAGCAGTAACAGCAGCAGACTTGAGGTGGAATTCTTTGGCCAACAAAATGCAATATCTTTTTCAATGTGTAAATGATGGACCAGAGCTTCTGGGAAGTTACTTTCTGAAAGTTAATAACCCTTATCTTGATAGAAGCTGTAGTGGTGGCAGAAATAAGCTAACGCTTTAGTTGGTTTGATCATAGGAGCCTATTTGAAGAGATACATATAATTCTTTGCTCTTGTTCAGTCACTTAGTTGTGTCCAACTCTTTGCGACCCCATGGACTATAGGATGCCAAGCTTCCTTGTCCTTCACTGTCTCCCAGAGTGTTCAAACTCAAGTCCATTGAGTCAGTGATGTCATCCATCCATCTCCTCCTCTGTCACTCTCTTCGTCTCTTGCTTTCAATCTTTCTCAGCATCAGGGTCTTTTCCAATGAGTCTGCTCTTCACATGAAGCAGCTAAAATATTGGAGCTTCAGCTTCAGCATCAGTCCTTCCAATGAGTATTCAGGGTTGATTTCCTTTAGGATTGACTGGCTTGATCTTGCAATCCAAGAGACTCTCAAGAGTCTTCTCCAATACCACAGTTGGAAAGTATCAGTTCTTCAGCACTCAGCCTTCTTTGTGGTCCAACTCTGACATGTTCACATGAATATGGCTGCTGGAAAAATCATAGCTTTGACTCTACGGGCCTTTGTTGGCAAAGGTCTGCTTTTTAATATGCTGTCTAGGTTTGTCATAGTTTTTCTTCCAAGGAGTAAGCATTTCTTAATTTCATGGCTGCAGTCACCATCCACAGCGATTTTGGAGCCCAAGAAAATAAAATCTGTCACTGTTTCCACTTTTTCTCCCATCTATTTGCCATGAAGTGATGGGACCAGATGCCCTGAGCTTAGTTTTTTGAGCACTGAGTTTTAAGAAAGTTTAGTTTTAAGCTAAATAATCCCAATACCTAAAATCATAAAACAAAATCAGAAGCAAAAAGCCAGTTAATATTAGTTTGCTGTAACCCTAACATGCCACCGAGAATACCAAACTAACAACAGACTCCGGAGCTGAACCCCAGTTCTTTAATCAATTTTAATTTTCATGATTAATGTACCACCAGGGACACAGTAGTCCCCATTCTTTTCCCAGGGGTTCCAAGGTGAGAGAGCCATTTCTGAGCCCACTAGCTAATGTCTAGTGGTAACATTCTCCTTACATGGGTCATGGCCTTTCCTTAGGACGAATTACCTTGTGAGGCTGGTGGGTGGCATATTGCCAAGAACATAGGGCCCCGGGCATCAGAGTTTCTGGGTTTAA
>NW_011495032.1:631413-657617 GCF_000754665.1 Bison bison bison
CTGGGTTTAAATATTAGTTCTATTTTTTACTTCCTAGTAATCCTGGAGAAGCTACTAAACTATTCTAAGCCTAAACTCTATTTTTAAAATTGATGTCATCATTCCCAGGTAATATTGTAATATTTAACTTAAAAATATTTAAATTAAATATATTTAAGTCTTTTAAAATTTAAATGAATACTCATGCCAGAAAATAAAAGAGCAGTCAAGAAACACATACATAAATATATAAAGAATAGGAACCAACCTAAACTGGGTTCCCAAGACAAAAGCTGGAACCATTTGAGCAACAAAATTAGTAATATCACACTAGATTACAATCCAAGTCTAAAATAAATAGACCTGAGTTCATACTGATACAAGCAAAAGTTCATAAGTAGATAGATGGGGAGAAAATGATAAATCACCCTTACAAGAGGATTCCAAACAACAACATAGGTACTATCTCCTCCAGGAAGTGGAATGTGATTCCCACACCTCACTCTTCCTTGAGTGGGGCCTAGATTAGTGGTTCACATCCAAAGAATATAAAAAAAATGGAGGGGTAGTATTTTTATAGTGGGCAAATCAAGCAGCTACTACTGTAGTCAAAGTGATCAAGGTTAACATCACTAGTATATGTCATATTGGTATCATGTAGTCTCTGATGTGATGGGGAGAAGGAAGCAGATGACCTTTACGATATGCTTCCTCCTCAAACCCATGGGGGTTTCCCAGGTGGCATTAGTAGTAGAGAACCCACCTGCCAATGCAGGAGACATGAGAAGCATGGTTTGATCCCTGTGTCAGGAAGATCCCCTGGAGGAGAGCCTTGCAACCCACTCCAGTATTCTTGCCTAGAGAATCCCATGGACAGAGGAGCCTGGTGGGCTACAGTCCATAGGGTCACAAAGAGCTGGACACGACTGAAATGATTTAGCACACATGCACAAACCCATGACCTAAAGTCCAATCACAAGAAAAACACCAGACAAACCCAAATGGACAAACTGTCTACAAAATATCTGACCAGTATTCTTCAACGTGCCAAAGTCTTAAAAACCAAGGTAAGACTAAGAAATTGTCATAGACCAGTGGCATCTCAATAGATGTGATGACTGAACAAAAGATGGTATTCTGGATGGGATCTTAGAACAGGAAAAAGAATCATTAGTGTAAAAACAGTGAAATATGAATTGAATCTGAAGTTTAGTTAAAATAATGTACTGATGTTACTTTCTTAGTTTTGACAAATGTATAAAAACTATTAGCATTATGAGACCTAGGTAGGTGTTATATAGGAAATCTGTACAATTTTGATAATTTTTCTGTAAATCTAAATTTGTTTCAAAATTAAAATTTTAAGTAGGAGATGGAGGAGGAGGAAGACAAGGAGGAAAAGAAGTGGCAGAACAGAAGTCAGTTATTTAATTCTCCTTTTCATTCATATTGAGAATGAAGATTCTCAGACACACTTTGTGATTGCATTTATGTCAAAGTCAAGAACAAGCAGTGCTATATGGTGGAAGGCTACAAGGTA
Source organism: Bison bison bison (assembly GCF_000754665.1). Lineage (NCBI taxonomy): Eukaryota > Metazoa > Chordata > Mammalia > Artiodactyla > Bovidae > Bison > Bison bison. The sequence continues at coordinate 632,933 of NW_011495032.1, forward strand.
GGAAGGCTATTAGCCTTCAGGAGGGTGAAAGGGACCAGAAGTGGGCATGAAGAGACCACCAGAGTTCTGAAAACTTCCTGTTGGTTGCTGAGAGGTAGTAACATGGATATATGTGCTTGTTTTGTGAAAATTCATCTAATAGGACAAAATAAGGATATATTTGCTTTTCTGTCTATATATTATACTTGAATTGTTTTTTAAGTTTATACTGAAGGATAAATGGAAGAAGGAAATGGAGAGTTCAAGTTTAGAGTTCACTTAAAGATTGGACAATTTCTCTCTTCTAAGTTTCATTCAGTTCAGTCGCTCAGTCGTGTCCCACTCTTGTGACCTTATGAACGCCGGGTCTCCCTGTCCATCAACTCCCGGAGTCCACCCAAACCCATGTCCATCGAGTCGGCAATGCCATCCAACCATCTCATCCTCTGTTGTCCCCTTCTCCTCCTGCCCTCAATCTTTCCCAGCATCAGGGTCTTTTCAAATGAGGCAGCTCTTCGCATGAGGCGGCCAAAGTATTGGAGTTTTAGCTTCAACATCAGTCTTCCAATGAACACCCAGGCCTGATGGACTGGTTGGATCTTCTTGCAGTCCAAGGGACTCTCAAGAGTTTTCTCCAACACCACAGTTCAAAAGCAACCATTCTTTGGTGCTCAGCTTTCTTTCTAGTCCAATTCTCACATCCATACATGACCACTGGAAAAACCATAGCCTTGATTAGACGGACCTTTGTTGGCAAAGTAATGTCTCTGCTTTTCAATATGTTGTCTAGTTTGGTCATAACTTTCCTTCCAAGGAGTAAGCGTCTTTTAATTTCATGGCTGCAATCACCATCTGCAGTGATTTTGGAGCCCAGAAAAATAAAGTCTGACACTGCTTCCACTGTTTCCCCATATATTTGCCATGAAGTGATGGGACCAGATGCCATGATCTTAGTTGTCTGAATGTTGAGCTTTAAGCCAACATGTTCACTCTCCTCTTTCACTTTCATCAAGAGGCTCTTTGGTTCTTCTTCACTTTCTAGCATAAGGGTGGTGTCATCTGCATATCTGAGGTTATTGATATTTCTCCCGGCAATCTTAATTCCAGCTTGAGCTTCCTCCAGCCCAAGGTTTCTCATGATATACTCTGCATTGTGGTTATTCATAAGTCCATCTGTTACTGACCAGGGCTTTTGGCCTTCCCCAATCAATAGAAATTGATAAGTGGCCAAACAAGAAATTTGGGCAAGGCTTGATTGGGGTTCCTGCCACTGCAGAGGGAAGCAGAAAGCAAGTTAACAGTTTCCCTTGCTCACTGCAGAATAGGGGCGAGCTGGTTCCTTATGTGGGTTTAGAATAGGGATGTAGAATAGCCTGTAGGGTTTAGAGGGATTGCTTAGATAGTCTGCCCACCCCCTTAGGGGCTGTGTGCAGGGGGCATGCACACATGTACTCTGCATTTGTTCCCGACACCCTGTTTCTGCGCCAGGTTCTTCAGAAGCTGCAGTTTAGGGTTTTTTTTTTTTTTTTTCGATTTTTTGTATCTCATTGACCATAATTTGCCCAACTGCACATGCCTGTAGTTATTTTTAGTCCCTTACAGTTTCTTTGCTGTTCAAGGAGTTGTCCAGGTTGCAAGCATTGCTGCAAAGGATCTGAGGTCCCAGGTCCCAGCCTGTCTCACAAGCTCTGTTCAGGTTCTCAGGGTTTTATAACACAGCTGTGCATGCTGCCTTTCAAATCCTGATAGAAAACAGAATTTACAGTGAAATCACCTAATTCACTGTATCATACCTCACTCAGCCACTGACAGTCTCTTCTGATCACCTCAGGTAACAGTAGAGCACAGTATTTAGACAAGACCCACACAGAGGCAATAAAGACACAGTTCCTAGTAACTCATGCCAAGCCCACCTGCATGGATCATATATGTTTTCTTTCAAGCCTCAGTTATTTTAGAATTCTTAATCTTAGACTGGGAAAAATAAGAGAAAAGGGACTTGCCCTTTTCTGAGCAATTCAATTAGAGAATGGAGTACTCATTTTTAATGTAATCTGAAGTTTTCTGAGCTTGGTCTGTAAGTAGTGGTTGCTGCTGCTGCTAAGTCGCTTCAGTCATGTCTGACTCTGTGGGACCCCATAGACGGCAGCCCACCAGGCTCCCCCGTCCCTGGGATTCTCCAGGCAAGAACACTGGAGTGGGTTGCCATTTCCTTCTCCAGTGCATAAAAGTGAAAAGTGAAAGTGAAGTCTCTCAGTCGTGTCTGTGCAGCCTACTATGCTCCTCTGTCCATGGGATTTGCCAGGCAAGAGTACTGGAGTGGGTTGCCATTGCCTTCTCCGGTAAGTAGTGGTAGGCAGCTATAAAATATTGCTACTATGCCAGGAAAAACGTGGAAGTAATTTTTGACTGAAAGGTACTACTCACTTAGAGCAGATTCTCCCACGAGAAATACTTTTCAAGAAGCTTTAAAATAAACTGAAAAAAGAAGTAGGAAAAAAAAAAAGTGGGTGGAAGAGAGGGAATGGAGGAAGAGTCAGCAAAGGAGCAGGTTTCCATTTGAAATTTAAATTGGCAGCTGGCACTATTTGAATCATTCTGCATTTAATATAATTTGAATGGGATAGATGATAGTCTTGCATTTTCAAGAGGCAAAGCAAAACCTTGAAAATGAAGAAGGTACAAACTTGTTATTTTGCTCAGCTCAATTTGATACACTTCCTTTCACTATGTTTAGAAGAAAATGAGGTGTAGGTATTTTATTTGTTTACTTCTTGTCGGCGCAATATGCAGACGATGCGACTGCATACCACATCACACATGGCTCTAAACTATTAAGTGAATTATGAAATAAGCTATAAAGGTATATTGCACAACACAGGGAATATAGTAAATATTTTATAATAGCTATAAATGGAATATAACCTCTAAAAATTACACTTGTAATTTATATAATATTATACAGCTATTGCTGTTGTTCAGTTGTGTAGCCGTGTCCAAATTTTTGCGACCCCATGGACTGGGGCATACCAGGCTTCCCTGTCTCTCACCATCTCCCAGTGTTGGCCCAAGTTTATGTTCGTTGCATTAGTGATGCTGTCCAGTTGTCTGATCCTCTGACACCCTCTTCTCCTTCTGACCTTGATCTTTCCCAGCATCAGGGACTTTTTTCAGTGAGTCATCTGTTATCATCAGATGACCAAAATACTGGAGTTTCAACTTAAGCATCAGTCCTTCCAGTGAATATTCAGGGTTGATCTCCCTTAAGATTGAGTGGTTTGCTCTCCTGGCTGTCCAAAGTACTTTCAGGAGTCTTCTCCAGCACCACAGTTTGAAGGCATCAGTTCTTTGGCATTCTGCCTTCTTTATGGTCCAGCTTTCACAACCATATGTGCCCACTGTGGAGACCATAACCTTGACTCTACCAGCAAAGTGATATCTCTGCTTTTCAACACACTGTCTGTGTTTGTCCTTGCTTTCCTGCCAAGAAGTAATCGTCTTCTCATTTCATGACCGCAGTCACCATCCTCAGGTATTTTGAAGCCCAAGAAGAGGAAATCTGTCACTACTTCCACCTTTTCCCCTTCTATTTGCTGTGCAGTAATGGAGCCTGATGCCATGATATTAGTTTTTTTTAATAGTTAGTCTTAAGCCAGGTATTAGTTTTATTTTTAATAGTCTTAAGCCAGCTCTTTCACTCTCTTCCTTCACCCTCATCAAGAGACTCGTTAGTTCCTCTTCGCTTTCTGCCATTAGAATAGTATCATCCTCATTGCTGAGTTGTTGATGTTTCTCCCACCTATCTTGATTCCTCTTAGAGTAACTCATCCAGCCCCGCATTTCTCATGATGTGCTCAGGGTACAGGTTAAACAAACAGGGTGACAGCAGATAGCCCTGACATACTCTTTTCTTGATCTTAAACCAATCAGTTTTTCCATACAGGGTTCTAACTATTGCTTCTTGATCTGCATACAGGTCTCTCAGGAGACAGGTAAGATGGTCTGGTAGTCCCATCTCTCTAAGAGCTTTCCACAGTTTGTTATGATCTACACAGTCAAAGGCTTTAGTGTAGTCAATGAAACAGAGAGAGATGTTTTCCTGAAATTCTCTTGCTTTGTCTGTAATCCAGTGAATGTTGGCAATTTAATCTCTAGTTCCTCCTCCTTTTCTAAACCTAGCTTGGACATTTGGAAATTCTTGATTCACATAATGCTAAAGCCCAGAATGCCAGATTTTAAACATGACCTTACTAGCATGGAAGATGAGTGCAATAGTCCAATGGTTAGCATATTCTTTAGTACTACCCTTCTTGGAAATTGGGATGAGGATTGATCTTTTCCAGTCCTGTGGTTACTGCTGGGTCTTCCAGATTTGTCGACATAATGAAAGAAAAACCTTGATGGCATCCTCCTTTAGGGATTTGAATAGTTCTGTTGGAATTTCATCACATCCACTAGTTTTATTAACAGCAGTGTTTCTTAAGGCCCGCTTAACTTCGCAGTCCATAATATCTGGCTCTGGGTGACTAACCACACCATTGTAGTAATTTGATTAATTAAGATCTTTTTTATACAATTCTTCCATGTATTATTTCCACCTGTTATTGATTTCTTTAGCATCTACTAGGTCTCTACCATTTTTATCCTTTATTGTGTCCATCTTTGGGCAGAATCCTCCCTTGATGTTTCCAATTTTCCTGAAGAGTTCTCTAGTCTTTCCCCTTTTTGTTGTTTTCTTCTATTATTAAACACTATACTTCAATTAAAAAATATATAAAAGTAACTTATGTATTATAAAAAAACTGAAATTACCGAAACAATGGGCCAAAAACAAAACTTTGAGCTTGTGATTGATTTCAAGGAAATATCTGTTATATAGATATTGAACTGGGCTTAAAAGACAGTCATTAATAATAAAAGACATCATACTAGTAAAGGTTAATCATCTAAGAATGATATGCAGAAAAGAAAATTTAATTATTAATAACATAAAAATATGTAAATTACATTTTATAAATCTAAAAGAATGTGCTTTATTTCACCAGAACACTAATTTTGTACACTTAGTAAGTTAACATTCTGAAAACACACATCACGCCCAAGGAATATTAAAATTAGAATGGGAAGTAGAAAACAAGCAGATGGTAGTAAAAGTATCTTATACACACACATTCCAACAGACATATGAAAGCACATTCAATGTCTTTGACCCTGCATACACTTCTTGTCATGTCAGCAATGATAAAAAGGAACTAATAGTTTTTGTCCTTCTAGAGAGAAGAGGAATTTTGCCTCTATGATCACATTTTATCCTTATGATACTGAGGGTATATGTTGCCGTTCCAGTTTTATACATGCAGTAACTGAAGCTTGAAAAAATAAGAAAATTTAAGCCCAGGCTAAAGAAAGCATTAGAATTTGAGCCAGACTTTATGTGATCCAGAAGCTACTACTTATGGACACCATTTTACTGACCCTCTGTTTTCCTAGTGACTACCAGTGAAAATGCAGCTATTAGAAAAAATACCTCAGGGGAATTTTGGTACTTGCTTAGGGCACCGGGAAGAAAATGGAGAGTTTTTAATTGTATTCTTTATCTGAAAAAGCATTAGGATGGATACAGAAGATAAAGTGAAAGTGAAAGTCACTCAGTTGTGTCCGAATCTTTGCAACCCCCGTGAATTCCGTACAATCCACGGGATTCTCCAGGCCAGAATACTGGAGTGGGTAGCCGTTCCCTTCTCCAGGGGATCTTCCCAACCCAGGGATTGAACCCAGGTTTCCCGCATTGCAGGTGGATTCTTTAAAAGCTGAGCCACCAGGGAAGCCCAAGAATAATGGAGTGAGTAGCCTATCCCTTCTCCAGTGGACCTTCCCCACCCAGGAATCAAACTGGGGTCTCCTGCATTGCAGGCAGATTCTTTACCATCTGAGCTACCAGGTAAGCCCTGTAGCTTGCCAGGCTCCTTTGTCCATGGACTTTCCTAGGCAAGAATACTGGAGTGGATTGCCGTTTCCCTCTCTGGGGGATCTCCCCACCTAGGGACTGAACCTGATCTCCTGCATTGTAGGCAGAAACATCACCATTTGAGCCATCAGGGAAGGATATAGAAGTTAAAGAAAACAAGCAAATACAAAGTGATACTAGGGTGCACTCTTGACCCTAAAAGAGTGGGCACTGCAGGGCATCAGGTTGGAATCCCAGTGCTCTCCTTCCTTCAGGGGTATTGTTAGGATGTAAAGAGAAACACAAACCTTAAATCATCCTACTGGCAGCTTGGAGTCTAACTCTGTACCACTATTACTGTGAGTTTGCACTCAGTATCTATTTTCAGTTTGTCAATGTTTGAAGTGGAAGAGAGAGTGTCTGCATCATTGGGATTTGTTGAGTATTAAATAAGGTAATCCATATAAAGAACTAAATGTAGCACTTGGGTGGAACTAATGGTAAAGAATATGCCTGCCAATGCAGGAAACTCGACTTTAATACCTGGGTTGGGAAGATCCCCTGGAGAAGGAAATCGCAACTCATTCCAGTGTTCTTGCCTGGGAAATCCCATGGACAGAGGAGCCTGGCAGCCTACAGTCCATGGGGTTGCAAAGGCTGGGACACAGCTAAGCACACAAAGTAGCACCTGGACTACATTAGGCATTTAAATGTTATTTCTTCTCATTTCATAAACTTTCTCTTTCATAGAACAAAGGAAACTGATAGCAAAGGATTGGTTAATTTGCACTTCTGTGGCAAAGAATCGCCAAATCCAACTAATTATTCAGCATCATATGAATTGAGTGTATAGATCTTGCGTCTATTCTTTGTTTTTCTTATCCAGATGCTTGGTTCCATGTACGTGATGTTACTTGTTGCTTAAGGACCAAAAACTGAAATATTCAAAGTGGAGTTGCTTGTTCATGTCTGGAGTTCACTCAGTTTTCCCCTAATTCTAGGTATAATGTGGCGTTAGAAATAGAGAATAAATAAGCTCAATAATCAGGCCAGGATTACTCACTTCTCTTTTAAGGTGTCAGCCTGGCGAATATTTACATAAATATTTTATGTAAGGTCAACAAGAAGTGAAAGACTATAAATTATCAAGTAACCAATATCTTAAATACATAAACTGAGAATATAAGCAGGCATGAGGTCTAGGAAGGGTGTTTTCACAGTTGTGCATAATTTAAAAGGAGAGGGGAAGTATAAATATAGCTAATAAGAGCTGAAGGTATTTAAACTTTTAAAATATTTAAATGCAGTTTGATTACATACCCAGACAACTTTTTCTGCCCCGTCGTCTGGCACAACTAAATATAACCTTGTGTTCTGGTATATCAGAGATGTTATCTACTCAATAGATAATTAGCCTCTTGTATTAAAATGAAATGGATAAATATCACCTCATTAGTAGCATTGTACCCAAACTATTACCCACTCTCTTCATAATCTGGAATCATCCACAGAACATTTAGAAATCTAGTATCCAAAATGGACTATCCAAGACTGAGTTTCAGGGCTATTGAGTGTCATGGGTCAATAATAAGAAGTGACTGCACCTGGATTTCTGATCAATGGGCTCTGAAAGGAAATTAAAAGACTTTGGGACTGCGGAATTTGCTGGTTGTCTCATTTTTACTTTCTGTGCATTGTCCCTTGCACATTAAACAGTTGTGTTTTCACCAAGGAGATGATGAGTGTTGAATCTTAGTTCTTTCCTTTCAAATGAGTCCATCATTCTATCAAAGGCAAGTTATAAGACCATAATCCAATTATTCTAAGCACCAGCCATCATTGGGTTCAAATGTACTCACATTAATATAAATGCTCTGCTTATAGAAGGCACTCAGAATCTAAGATAGGACAATTATCCTCCATCTCAAATTCTGTTGCCTCCTTTTTAGTGAACAATGAAATGTATGACAGCTCTTAACATTTGAGTGATTTTAATATTTTCCCTAGATTTTCCAGGAGTCACCAAGAAAATGAGTCAGAGAAAGACAAATATCATATGATATTACTTTCATGAAGAATTTAAAGAAAAAAAGATACAAATGACCGTATTTACAAAACAGAAACAGATCAACATACAGAAAATTAACTCATGGTTATCAGAGAGGAAGGGTGAGGAAGAGGGATAAATTGGGAGTTTGGGGTTGACATATTCACACTGCTATATTTTAAATAGATAATCAATAAGGACCTACTGTATAGCGCAGGGAACACTGCTCAGTACTCTAATAATCTAAGCAAGAAAAGAATTTGAAACAGAATAGATACATGTATATGTATAATTGAATCACACTTGAAACTAACAAAACATTGTTAATCAATTTTGTGTGTGTGTGTTAATTTGCTTCAGTTGTGTCTGACTCAGTTGTGTCTGAGTCGTGTCCAATTCTTTGCAACCCTATAGACTGTAGCTCCAATACAAATTAAAAGTTTTAAAAATGAAGTAATTGCAAGTTTAGAAAAACAAAGGAAAGAATATCTCCAGTCAATTGATTCCCCATCTCCCTGTCTTTCTCTGTATTTCCAGAAGACGCAAGGTCATTGTTTCTGAAGTGCAATGCATTCTGCTACTTTCTCTTCTGGGCATAGTAGTATCCTTTAATGTCATTCTGGTGCCCAGGGGATCAACACAGTATTATAATAGGTACTTTGGGGTAATGCGATTGAGTCTTGGGTAACTCCTCCCCTTACCTGAACTCTTCTCAATACCTGTCTCCTGTAGCAGATGCTTCCATCAGACACATACAAAATCTAACAGGAACAAACTCCTACAGTTCCCACTCTAGCCCTTCTCTCATATATCTGTCAAAACCGGATAAGTTAGGGACTTGCCTGATGGTCCAGTGGTTAAGAATCTGCCTGCCAATGCAGGGGACTTGGGTTCAATCCCTGGACTGAAAACTAAGATCCCACATGCCCTGGGGCAACTGAGCACATGTGCTGAAACTGCTGAAACCCCTGTGCCCTAGAGCTCATGCTCTGAGATAAGAGAAGCCACTGCAACGAGAAGCCCAAGTATCACAACTAGAGAGGAACCCCTGCATACAACTAGAGAAAGATGTCACACAGCAACAAAGAGCCCATGCACCTCGGCAAAGACCCAGTACAGCCAAAAAAAAAAAAAGTGGCTAAGTTGTCCAATCCCAATCCTGATGCTCAACTTTATCCAACTCTGCAACCCCATGTCTGTAGCCTGCCAGACTCCATTGTCCATGGGATTTTTCCAGGCATGAATACTGGAGTGGGTTGTCATTTCCTTTTCCAGGGGATTTTACTGATCCAGGGATCGAACCCATATCTCCTGTGTCTCTTGCACTGGGAGTCAGATTCTTTATCACTGAATTACCTAAGTTATGCTGTGCTGTGCTTAGTCTCTCAGTCGTGTTTGACTCTTTACGACCGCCAGGCTCCTCTGTCCATGGGGATTCTCCAGGCAAGAATAAAGGAGTGGCTTGCCATACCCCCATCCAGGGGATCTTCCCAACCCAGGAATTGAACCCAGGTCTCCCACATTGCAGGTGGATTCTTTACCATCTGAGCCCCGGCTCAGTTAAGCTACTTCCAAATCTCAGTGACTTAAAATCATCATGTTCCCTTGTTTCACCTATTAGATGTCTATCACAGGTCGGGAAGGGAACTTTGCTTATAGGAGGCACTCAGAAACTAAAACGGATGATTATCCTCCCCCTCAAATTCTGCAGCCTCCTTTTCAGTGAATAGTCAAATGCTTCACCAGAGAGTGACATATGTCACTTTCGTTTACAACTTACTTGCCGCAAGTGTCATGTGATCCTTCTTGGGAGACATAGAATCCTGCCGAGTGCCTGATGGAAGGAGAACCGTCACTATTTGATGAACAGCACTACCAACTTGTAAATGGGCTCAAAATCAGGCTGAGTGAGGACTGTTGAAAGTCTGTTGCCTGTGTTATTCGCCACTATTGCCACGTGCTTCTCCAAACCTCTGCCCGGGCACCTCTACAGCAGATTACTCCTTTTGCAAGAATAAACAAAATCACCCATCCATCTCAGAAAATCAATTAATGCAAAAAGACATCTTCAGAGTGTCCCTGTGCTCTAGGTTCGCTGACTAATCTAATTTGGACTCCGCTCAGAGACCTGAGTACAGCGCAGCCCAGTTTCTGAAAGATGTTCACATTACAAGCTATTCTAAAAGCTGATTTTACTCACAAAAATCTTTAAGATTAAAGTAAGCCCATTTGATAGTATGAAGATAAATCACATAAAGGTTATATGATTTAATGGTAAAGTGTAGTTTATAATTTTTGAGTTCAGGCATAACCATCCTTTTCTTTCTAAATCATCTTAATTCCTTCTCAAAAATCAGAATAAGTAGAATTATACCCTAGAGACTATAGAATTTTTTAAATTATATTCCCTTCTTTTTATAATAACTAGAAATGATGGATAGACATTTGAGTAGAAGAATTTGTTCTTAAATCTTAATGAATTATCATAAGGTCTTATTTGCTTGATAAACTTAGTAAGTGATCTACAGACTTTTAAATTTATGGATTTACTAATCCCAAAAGCACATATCAAAAATACTAGGCATACTATGATAAAATGAAATGCAACTCAGTAATACTAAAGTGAATAATAATCTCAGTTAATCATAATCCAAATACTGTAGTCAAAAATATATCATCTGTTCGACTCTCTCCTCTTTTGTACTCTCCTTGCCTCTTCTAATCCAGCAGGATATTTTATTCCAAAATATATCAAACCAACCTCCTCTCATCATCTGCACAGCTAGTCCAAGTCCCCAGCATCCTTCTCATGGAGTACAGAAGCAGCCTTGTCATTTATTTTTCTGTCTCCACACTTGCTTACTGGAGTCATTTTTCACCTAGAAGACAAAATTTTTAAACACTTTTTTATTATGTAGCAAAATGTACATGGGCTTCCCAGGTGGCACTAGTGGTAGAAGTAGGAGACTCGGGTTTGATCCCTGGGTCAGGAAGATCCCCTAGAGGAGGACATGGCAACCTACTTCAGTATTCTTGCCTGGAGAATCCTCATAGACAGAGAAGCCTGGCCGGCTACAGTCCATAAGGTTGCACAGAGTCAGACACGACTGAAGCAACTTAGCACACATGTATGCCCATAATGCATAAACAGAAAAGTGCATAAACACAGGATTTAACCAATTATTTTAAAACAAATACTTATATAGTTATCAATGTGATTAAGAAATAGAACTTTACTGGGACTTCCCTAGTGGTCCAGTGGCTAAGACTCCCTCCATGCTCCTAATGCAGGGAGCCTGGGTTCTATTTCTGATCAGGAGCTAGATTCCACATGCTGCAACTAAAAACGAGCCTGCTAGGACTTCCCTGGTGGTCCAGTGGTTAGGACTCTGCACCCAAATGCAGGGGGCACATGTTCAACCCCTGTTCAGGGAGCTATGATCCTGTGTGCAGCACAACCCCACTCCCCCAAAACAAAAGGATCCTGCCGCGATGAAGACTTGGCCCAGCCAAATACATAAATACACATTATCTGGATCCAGCATCAGAGCTTATCCGTGATTAAAACCACTTTTCTCACCCTTAAATGTAATATTTATTTTGAATTTAGGCAATCACTTCCTTGCTTTGCTTTATATGCCTCCTCAAATGGGATATACATTTTCTAACTTCTTTTTGAATTTTGTATAAATAGAACCATATAATTTGTATTGTTTTTATATCTAGCTTTTTAAATAATGTATTTATACATGTTGCTTGTATGTGTTTGTGGTTTTGCCAATGTTCTCTTCTGCTAACAAATCACTCCCATTGGTACTCCAGAGTGGTATAAAACAAACAGCTATTTTATTATGCTTATAGATTCTGTGGGTCAGGAATTTGTACAAGGCATAGCTTGGAGACTTCTCTCTGGTACATAATGTTGGGGTCTCAGCTTAAGAGACTCTAATGTCTAGGGACTGAAATCAACTGGAGGCTTCTTTACTTGTCTGCCTCAGCTAATATAATAAAGGTCAGATTGCCTATGAGTCCTTCCTAACAGCATGGTGGTATCAGGGTAAACAGCTTTTTTTACATGGCAACTCAGGACTCTGAATGTTCCAGCAGCTCTAGGCAGAAATGCATGCCATTTTATGACCTAGACTCTCAAGACATTTGGCATTTTCATTCAATTCTGTTGGTCAGAATTGCTACAAGCTCAACTAGATTCAAAGAAAGGATACATGGGCCCTACGTCTTGATAAGAAATGTCAAGTAATTTCTTGCCATGTTTTAACACAATAGTATTCCATTGTATAAATGCTTTAGTTACATATTCTATTCTTAACAGATACTGAGATTGTTTCCATTTAGGACTGTTACGAACAATGCTCCTGTTAACATTCTTGAGTATATATTCTGGTACATGTCAGCATGCATTTCTGGAAGACATACATATAGAAATAGAATTTCTGGGTCTTGGGGTGCACAATATTCAACTTTACTAGATACTGTCAATGTGTTTCTTGGTGATAAAGAAGCTGCCTGCAATGCAGGAGACTGTCATCAATCCCTTGGTCAAGAAGGTCCCCTGGAGAAAGAAACAGCAACCCACTGCAGTATTCTTGCCTGGAGAATTCCATGGACAGAGGAGCCTGGCGGGCTACAGTCCACACACACATAGCAGTTTGCATTGGTCCCAAGTAGGAACTCTTGCCAACATAGAATGGTCTCTTTAAAATGTAATACTTTTGCTTAATACCTTACAGAGATTCCAAAGGCACTCAACACAAAAAGTAAACGCTTTGTCATGGCTCAGAAGGCCGTGATTTGTTCTCTGCACATTTCTGTGACATTTTCACCTAGTACAGGACCTTGCCATAAAGCTCCACCCCCACTGGCCTTCTTCCTAATCCAACAACAAGACAAACTCATTTCCTACGTAGGATCATTGCACCTGCTCGTTCCTGTGCCTGAAAACTAATAATCCCCAGTTCAAGTATCTATTCCTCAGAGAATACTTTTCTGACCACCAATCCAAACTGCTTCCCATTCCCCATTCCTAATTTCTCTCCCTCTAACAATTCTGTTTTCATGAGATCACATATCATCATACAAAATCATCTTTATGTATGTATTTGCTTATTTTTTAAATCTCTTACCACAGTGACTTGAAGTGTGTAGAAGACTGTTTTTTAATGAATGCATTATTTTCTACAGTTATTTAAATATTTGAACAAATTTGCCAAGGCATTTGAAAACAGGAGTATTTTTCTTATATATTTATTTATGTTTAGTACAGCACTTGAGTAAATTTGGGTAATATTGATTACTTTTTAAAAATCTGGCTAAAATGAATGTTGAAATTGAATGAAATCTCATCGTCTGGATTGGTTTTTGAAATTTTGAATTGGCTACGCTGAGTCTGGGCTTCCCTGGTGGCTCAGTGGTAAAGAATCCGCCTGCCAATGCAGGAGATGCAGGAAGATGTGGGTTCAATTCCTGGGTCAGGAAGATCCCCTGGAGTAGGAAATGGCAACCCACTCCAGTATTCTTGCCTGGGAAATCCCATGGACAGAGGAGCCTGGAGGGCTGCAGCCCATGGGGTTGCATAAGAGTCAGACGCTGATTTAGTGATTAAAACAACAAACAACCCTGGGTCTGAGGGACCAGTTAGCACAATGTCCATTCCTGAGTGTAAAAAGGCAGTTTAAAGGATAAAACCCACTGGACTGCCTTCATTATTAATTTTTCTCTTTTAATTTCTTCAGTTTCTTTCCATTGTCTCTCCTTCTACCCTTTAATAGGTAATAGACTCAGGCCTCTGTTGTAGGCTATTGAGATGCTAAAATGTGACTCCAGTATTTTTGAAACTGTGAAAAATGTAGCGGATGCTAGAAACACTGTCTTTTCAATGCAGCCAGCAGCTCTTTGTTTTGCACAGAGTGGAAAATTTAAAAAAAAAGATTTGGGTGCAAATTGTCCCTTTCTTTATGACCATCTCATGAGTGGGTCAATTAATTGTGTGAATTTAAAACATATGATATGGAGATAGTTGGGGAGCCATGGATGAAGAAATTAAACTTTTCAGAAGAAGGATTAAAACAGTCATCTTAGTTGAAGGCAGTCACATCTCAGCTGATTGTCCTTTCAGGGAGGTGACTCTTAAGCTTTAGCTGCATTGGGCTTGTTAATACACATATCAGTGGTCCCAGAGTTCACTCAGTAGGTTGGAGGGAAATGGGACCTGTTGAACAAGCTCTGAGCTGATGCATGTGTTGCTGGTCTGGGTGCCACACTCGACAGTCACTGCTTCCTGTTCTTTTTCCCTGAAGTATCTGAATTCTTACTCTTTTATCCTCCTTCAAGATTCCAAATGATATGCAAATTATTCAGTTTTAACCCCAGCCACTATATGTTTGGGTACAACTCTTATATTTCTAAGTGATGAGTTCAGTTCAGTTCAGTAGCTCAGTCGTGTCCAACTCTTTGTGACCCCATGAATCACAGCACGCCAGGCCTCCCTGTCCATCACCAACTCCCAGAGTTCATTCAAACTTACATCCATAGAGTCGGTGATGCCATCCAGCCATCTCATCCTCTGTCGTCCCCTTCTTCTTCTGCCCCCAATCCCTCCCAGCATCAGAGTCTTTTCCAATGAGTCAACTCTTCACATAAGGTGTCCAAAGGATTGTAGTTTCAGCTTCAGCATCAGCCCTTCCAATGAACACCCAGGACTGATCTCCTTTATGATGGACTGGTTGGATCTCCTTGCAGTCCAAGGGACTCTCAAGAGTCTTCTCTAACACCACAGTTCAAAAGCATCAATTCTTCAGTGCTCAGCTTTCTTCACAGTCCAATTCTCACATCCATACATGACCACTGGAAAAACCATAGCCTTGATTAGATGGATCTTTTTTGGCCAAGTAATGTCTCTGCTTTTCAATATACTATCTAGGTTGGTCATAACTTTCCTTCCAAGGAGTAAGCGTCTTAATTTCATGGGTGCAGTCACAATCTGCAGTGATTTTGGAGCCCAAAAATATAAAGTCTGACACTGTTTCCACTGTTTCCCCATCTATTTCCCATGAAGTGCCAGGATCAGATGCCATATTAGTTTTCTGAATGTTGAGCTTTAAGCCAACTTTTTCACTCTCCTCTTTCACTCTCATCAAGAGGCTTTTGAGTTCCTCTTCACTTTCTGCCATAAGGGTGGTGTCATCTGCATATCTGAGGTTATTCATATGTCTCTTGGCAATCTTGGTTCTAGCTTGTGCTTCATCCAATCCAGAGTTTCTCATGATGTACTCTGCATATAAGTTAAATAAGCAGGGTGACAGTATACAGCCTTGACATACTCCTTTTCCTATTTGGAACCAGTCTGTTGTTCCATGTCCAGTTCTAACTGTTGCTTCCTGACCTGCATATAGGTTTCTCAAGAGGCAGGTCAGGTGGTCTGGTATTCCCATCTCTTTCAGCATTTTCCATAGTTTATTGTGATCCACACAGTCAAAGGCTTTGGCATAGTCAATAAAGCAGAAATAGATGTTTTTCTGGAACTCTCTAGCTTTTTCCATGATCCAGCAGATGTTGGCAATTTGATCTCTGGTTCCTCTGCCTTTTCTAAAACCAGCTTGAACATCTAGAATTTCACGGTTCACATATTGCCGAAGCCTGGCTTGGAGAATTTTGAGCATTACTTTACTAGCGTGTGAGATGAGTGCAATTGTGATGAGTAGACATTTCTAACTGGATAAGATCTCAACAGTTCAGACTTGTTGACCTTGGGAACATCCCCTCAAATGGAGATTCATCCCCTTTTAGTATTTTAGTAAATAGTTGCCCTTATTTCTCACGTTATGCAGATTTAAATCTTTTGCCACTTCTTTTACTTCTTGGTCTTTACTTTTTGTTTATATAAATATGAAGAGTGATTTCAAGCTACAGTCACTGTTACTGATGACAGATTTATCCCTGTGGACAAAACACTATATCAGCTCCTTCTGAATTCTGGTGGGCTATCCAAGAACTTCCTGAAGGAGTCTGAAAGTGAAACAGAGATTCCTAAGCCCCAACCCTGGTTTACAATTTTGAATTATAAATTGTGAGGATGATGCCCAAGAGTCAGCATTTTATAAAATAGACCTTGAGCTAACCTTTGCAAAACACTAATTTAGACTGTTGTATAAGGTGTTTCAAGGCCAGTTCCTTAAGTCTGGTGTACTCCAAGCCTTTTCAACCTTTAAGGAATAAGTCAAAAGTCATATTTTCTAACAATATCTGTATTTCTAGCTCTCCTTTATCCAGGATTCCCTTGGCGTGTGTGCAAATAGATGTTAGTTTTATGTTGCATTGGTGTTATTTTCTTTATTCCCTGCTGATACTCACTTTGGAACTCTGCATGCAAAAAAACATGGATAATGATGTGACACAGAGAAGGGTCCTCACCTTGGGTTTCACTCTGAGCCTCTCCTGCTAGCATTCTTCAAGTTTGTCACAGTAGTTTATTCAAATAATTGATCTTATCTTTATTGTCAATGAAATGAGCCCAGAGGTTTTCCCCAGAAGACTTTTCTGATAACACAGAAGCACAAGAGAAAGGGCATCATGTTAAAAATAGAATAAATAACATTTCCCAGGCAAAACGATTGTCCCTGCTTGTTATGTCTTTCAAAACCCTGGGTTTCTCCTTTGGAAAAATTATTTCCTGGAAATTTCTTCTAAGGCAGAACCAACAGTGAGGAAAACTAGTCAGTGTTTTGCATCATATTGTGGAGTTTTATGACACAAAAGAAGCTGGGGGAGCATCTCTGTCTCTCCTCCTCAACAACAACAACAAAACAGCATCTTATATTCAGACTTCAATTGATCACAGTGGGGGAAACATAAAGTCTATAAATGATGCAATTTAGTCAATGAAGTAAAACATTTCAAAAGCCTAAATTAATGTGGGAAAGGAGGAGATATTTCAGGGAATGAATGACTAGGGAGCTAATGAGATGCTTCTTTAGAACACCAATTGCCCCATTTCTGCACACATTTTTCTTATTCCAGACTTTCTTTCCACCAACACTACAGCCACCACCACTTCCATCATTACGTCACTTCTACCACCTTCACTGCGCCACCACATCATCATCATCACGACCACCGCCATCATCACCTCCAAAACCATCGCCTCCATTTCCATCATCATCACCATCACTTCCACTGTCATCAGCTACACCATCATCACCTTCACCATCATCACCTCCACCATGGCAAAAACTTTTAATTTCTATTTTACACCATCACTGTTCACCCCACTACTCCTACTCCATCAACCTCAGCTTTCCACTTACCTCCTGTTCACTTCCTGTGCTCTCTTATGAGAAACAGATTTCATTAACACTTATAATTTAAGTGTTGGATGAGGTCTGAACCATGTGTTTTCTTCAACTGTGTGAAAGAGATCCAAGTTTTTTCTAAACTCATATGAATGATCCAGAATTCCCATTTTTGTCACGTCAGGCTTTTAAGAATAAAAGTTCTCAATAGAAGAGAACATTCTGAGGTCTAGCATCTCTGCTCTGACTTTTCAGCCCCTGTGGGAACTGTTCTGGGTACCTCCCAGCTTTGCCCTTAATTCCTCTCTGTTGGTTTCCAAATGGAAATCAGACCTGTTTAAAAACAAATCAAAGCCTCTGTGGAGGACCAGAATCAAAGGATGCTTCTTTGGCCTAGAGCTAAGACCTACATTCAATTTTTAAATGTTTTATAGGAAAATATAGGGAAGCTGGTGGCTCAGAGGTAAAGAATCCATCTGCAGTGCCAGAGACACAAGAGATGCCGGTTTGATCCCTGGGTCTAGAAGATCCCTTGGAGAAGGAAATGGCAACCCACTCCAGTGTACTTGCTCAGAAAATCCCATGGATGGAGGAGCTTGGCAGGCTACAGTCCATAGGGCTGCAAAGAGTCAGTCAGACACAACTGAGTGACTAAACACAGACAAAATCTGGTCCACTGGAGAAGGGAATGGCAAACCACTTCAGGATTCTTGCCTTGAGAACCCCATGAACAGTATGAAAAGGCAAAAAGATAGAGCACTGAAAGATGAACTCCCCAGGTTGGTAGGTGCCCAATATGCTACTGGAGATCAGTGGAGAAATAACTCCAGAAAGAATGAAGAGATGGAGCCAAAGCAAAACCAACACCCAGTTGCAGATGTGACTGGTGACAGAAGCAAAGTCCAGTGCTGTAAAGAGCAATATTGCATAGTAACGTGGAGTGTTAGGTCCATGAATCAAGGCAAATTGGAAGTGGTCAAACAGGAGATGGCAAGAGTGAACGTTGAAATTTTAGGAATCAGCTAACTAAAATGGACTGGAAAGGGTGAATTTAACTCAGATGACCATTGTATCTACTACTGTGGGCAAGAATCCCTTAGAAGAAATGGAGTAGACATCATAGTCAACAAAAGAGCCTGAAATGCAGTACTTGGATGCAATCTCAAAAACGACAGAATGATCTCTGTTTATTTAAAAAGCAAACCATTCAATATCATGGTAATCCAAGTCTATGCCCCAACCAGTAATGCTGAAGAAACTGAAGTTGAACGGTTCTATGAAGACCTACAAGACCTTTTAGAACTAACACCCAAGAAAGATGTCCTTTTCATTATAGGGGACTGGAATGCAAAAGTAGGAAGTCAAGAGATACCTGGAGTAACAGGCAAATTTAGCCTTGGAATACAGAATGAAGCAGGGTGAAAGCTAATAGAGTTTTGCCAAGAGAACACACTGGTCATAGCAAACACCCTCTTCCAAGAACACAAGAGAAGACTCTACACATGGACATCAGCAGATGGTCAACACCAAAATCAGATTGATTATATTCTTTGCAGCCAAAGATGGAGAAGCCCTGTACAGTCAGCAAAAACAAGACTGGGAGCTAACTGTGGCTCAGAGCATGAACTCCCTGTTGCCAAATTCACACTTAAATCGAAGAAAGTAGGGAAAACAACTAGACCATTCAGGTATGATCTAAATCAAATCCCTTATGACTATACAGTGGAAGTGAGAAATAGATTTAAGGGACTAGATCTGATAGATGGAGTGCCTGGTGAAGTATGGACAGAGGTTGAGAACACTGTACAGGAGACAAGGATCAAGACCATCCCCAAGAAAAAGAAATGCAAAAGCAAAATGGCTGTCTGAGGAGGTCTTACAAACAGCTGTGAAAAGAAGAGAAGCTAAAAGCAAAGGAGCAAAGGATATACCCATTTGAATGCAGAGTTCCAAAGAATAGCAAAGAAAGAT
This sequence comes from Bison bison bison, assembly GCF_000754665.1. Lineage (NCBI taxonomy): Eukaryota > Metazoa > Chordata > Mammalia > Artiodactyla > Bovidae > Bison > Bison bison. Next base: position 652,182 of record NW_011495032.1, read on the forward strand.
AAGAAAGCCTTCCTCAGTGATCAGTGCAAAGAAATAGAGGCACAACAGACTGGTTCCAAATAGGAAAAGGAGTACGTCAAGGCTGTATATTATCACCCTGCTTATTTAACTTCTATGCATACTACATCATGAGCAACACTGGGCTGGATGAAGCACAAGCTGGAATCAAGATTGCCAGGAGAAATATCAATAACCTCAGATATGCAGATGACACCACCCTTATGGCAAAAAGTGAAGACAAACTAAAGACTGTCTTGATGAAAGAGAAAGAGGAGAATGAAAAAGCTGGCTTAAAATTCAACATTCAGAAAACATATCATGGCATCTGGTCCCATCGCTTCATGGCAAATAGATGGGGAAACAGTGGCTGACTTTATTTTTGGGGGCTCCAAAATAACTGTGGATGGTGACTGCAGCCATGAAATTAAAAGATGCTTACTCCTTGGAAGGAAAGTTATGACATACCTAGATAGCATATTCAAAAGCAGAGACATTACTTTTCCAACAAATGTCTGTCTAGTCAGGGCTATGGTTTTTCCATAGTCATGTATGGATGTGAGAGTTGGACTATAAAGAAAGCTGAGCACCGAAGAATTGATGCTTTTGAACTGTAGTGTTGGAAAAGACTCTTGAGAGTCCCTTGGACTGCAAGGAGATCCAACCAGTCCATCCTAAGGGAGATCAGTCCTGGGTGTTTATTGGAGGGACTGATGTTGAAGCTGAAACTCCAGTACTTTGGCCACCTGACGTGGAGAGCTAACTCATTTGAAAAGACCCTGATGCTGGGAAAGATTGAGGGCAGGAAGAGAAGGGGACGACAGAGGATGAGACGGTTAGATGGCATCACCAACTCAATGGACATCAGTTTGGGTAAACTCCAGGAGTTGGTGATAGACAGGGAGGCCTGGTGTGCTGCAGTCCATGAGGTCACAAAGAGTTGGACTTGACTGAGCGACAGAACTGAACTGAATAGAAAAACTTGTAAATCTAAATATTCTATTTGACTGTTGTTTACAGAAGCCAAGGGTCAGCTCCAAGAAAAATTGAAGTTAGAAAGCTTCAAGACCTTGGCTTTTTATCTTTTAAAAGCTTCAGTTTTTCTCGACACAATTCTTTTTCTCAAGAATTAAAAGTTATAAATACATGCAGCATCAATGTCTTTGTTTCCCATTCCTACAATCTCCTCCACTCTCACTTGCACTCGCACAAACTTTAGGGGTTTTTCATTTATTTTTAGATTTTTTTTTACTGGCACCCCACTCCAGTACTCTTGCCTGGAAAATCCCATGGATGGAGGAGCCTGGTAGGCTGCAGTCCATAGGGTCACTGAGGGTCGGACACGACTGAGCGAGTTCACTTTCACTTTTCACTTTCATGCATTGGAGAAGGAAATGGCAACCCACTCCAGTGTTCTTGCCTGGAGAATCCCAGGGACGGGGGAGCCTGGTGGGCTGCTGTCTATGGGGTCGCACAGAGTCAGACACGACTGAAGTGACTTAGCAGTAGCAGCAGCAGTTACTATTGTAAACATTCTAAGATGTAAAACCAGGTGACTGTCACAAAAACAAAATGAAAAGTTCACAGCTCTTACCCTCACGAATGCAGTTGTGTTTTGGAAGTTACATAGGCCAGGTTTGGGGCTTCCCAGGTGGCTCATCTGGTAAAGAATCCTGTGCAATGCAGGAGACCCTGTTTCAATTCCTGGATCAGGAAGATCCCCTGGAGAAGAGATAGGCTACTCACTCCAGTATTCTTGGGCTTCCCTGGTGGCTCAGATGGTAAAGAATCCACCTGCAATGTGGAGACCTGGGTTTGATCCCTGGGTTGGGAAGATCCCCTGGAGGAAGGCATGGCAACCCACTCTAGTATTCTTGCCTGGAGAATCCCCACGGACAGAGGAGCCTGGTGGGCTGCAGTCCATGGCATCGCATAAGAGTCAGACAGGACTCAGCAACTAAGCACAGCACAGCACAGGCCAGATTTTCAGTTTACAAAACAAAGCAATACAGTGCATGCTTTGCTGATGCCCCAGGACACAATGCCACATGTTTTCTGGTTTCTTTAGGATCATCAGAGCACTGGGGTAAAGTTCTGTACATGCAGCATACAGTCTATTACTTATGCACCGGTGGGCCTCATGAAAACTTAGGTTCATACAAAAAGCTCCTCATCTGAGTTCTTCCTACTGCATGTGTCATAATCATGATTCAGGTAGTTTAGATATGGACCACAACAATCCCTGAAAGAATCTTTACCTGTGGACTTCTTAGAACAAACAGAAAGGTGCCTTGATAATGAGTGAAGAAACACTCTTCAAGGAGAATGATATACAACTTACTACAAAGGATCATGACCCCCCCCCCAAAAAAAGAGGTGCACCTATGCAAAGGAAGAAATTATGCAAACTAGTCGTATTTGATTATAAGTCCTAGCCAAAAGCAGACTAAATACATGAACACTAATGAGCTGGTGTCTCAAAGTTTCATTTGCCTAATCTGTAAAATGGGAATGAAAATTCCTAAATTATAGACAATTATTTGCATAGTTCTTGGATCTATACCTAGTACATACTTAGTATCTCTACATACTTTGGGTTCTGCTATGAGTCTTGGGTACCTCCTCAAAAATACCATGCCTGAGAAAATAGATACAGTATTACAGGTTGGTTCTGTTGTAGTGTATGATCTGTTCTATTTATTTTTAGCTTCAAAACCCTTATGATTTATTCTAGTTTTAAGTTTTTGTGGAAGGCATGGATGAGTGATACTGTAATACTCCAGGTCTCTAATTCAAGCATTTTTGTCATCAATATATTTGGAAGAGACATTATGATTGTAGGAGTCACAGTATTCTTTGCTAAAAGCTCCAAGGTGGGGAGGGTGAGGAAGCCACTTTTTGTTAGAGTGAAAACTGAACATGTCATCCTCATCAGGAATATGACTGTCATGACACTTCCTGTGTATTACTATTAAATATTCACAGTGGTAAAGAAGCCCCCTGCCAATGCAGAAGATGCAGGTGCAATCCCTGGGTTGGGAAGATCCCATGGAGAAGAAAATGGCAACCCACTCCAGTAACTTGCCTGGAGAATACCATGGACAGAGGAGCCTGGCTGGGTACAGTCTGTGGGGTTACAAAGAATCAAATACAGCTGAGTAACTGAGCGCAGTACAACACATTTCCCTAGCAAAATATCTGGGGAGGCGGGAATCATGCTTAATAACATCCTGCTAAATATTGTGAGGAAGAACTAAAGAGCATCTTGATGAAAGTGAAAGAGGAGAGTGAAAAAGTTGGCTTTTAAAGCTCAACGTTCAGAAAATGAAGATCATGGCATCTGGTCCCATCACTTCATGGCAAATAGATGGGGAAACAGTGGAAGACTTTATTTTTCTGGGCTCCAAAATCACTGCAGATGGTGACTGCAGCCATGAAATTAAAACACTTACTCCTTGGAAGGAAAGTTATGACCAAACTAGACAGCATATTAAAAAGCAGAGACATTACTTTGCAAAAAAGGTCCATCTAGTCAAGGCTATGGTTTTTCCTGTGGTCATGGAAAACTCTCACATCCTATGGATGTGAGAGTTGGACTATAAAGAAAGCTGAGCACCAAAGAATTGATGCTTTTGAACTGTGTTGTTGGAGAAGACTCTTGAGAGTCCCTTGGGCTGCAAGGAGATCCAACCAGTCCATCTTAAAGGAGATCAGTCCTGGGTGTTTATTGGAGGGACTGATGTTGAAGCTGAAACTCCAGTACTTTGGCCACCTGACGTGGAGAGCTAACTCATTTGAAAAGACCCTGATGCTGGGAAAGATTGAAGGCAGGAGGAGAAGGGATGAGGATGAGATGGTTGGATGGCATCATGGACACAATGGACATGGGTTTGGGTGGACTCCAGGAGTTGGTGATGGACAGGGAGGCCTGGCGTGCTGCAGTTCATGGGGTCGCAAAGAGTCGGACATGACTGAGTGACTTCACTTTCACTTTCATTTTTCACTTTCATGCATTGGAGAAGGAAATGGCAACCCACTCCAGTGTTCTTGCCTGGAGAATCCCAGGGACAGGGGAGCCTGGTGGGCTGCTGTCTATGGGGTTGCACAGAGTCAGACACGACTGAAGCGACTTAGCAGCAGCAGCAGCAGAGAATTATCACCCACAACCTCAAGGGATCTGAATATCACCATATACCATATTACATATAATTCTGATTTCCTCGATAGAGGTTTGGCTTTGTGGCCACAGGAGGGACATGCCCCCGTCAAGGGCCATCCTCTTTTCTTATACTTCCCTTGTTTGTTCACAGTGGTCCAGGTGAGAATGCTGTCATAGTTCTGACCCTTCATTCCTTCCTTCATTTCTGCCTCACTTTCTTAATCCCTTCCTCTCCCCTTTCCCATTCCTCCTGAGAGTCATTTCCTAGGCAGGTTGATAAGTCTATGGGTCCCCAAGGAGAGAGGGGTCTGGAATTCTCAAGGAGGAAGAAAGGACAAACTTTCTTTTTTCCTTTACATTCCTTAGGATTATGTATCCTGCCTGAGGACAGTGTCTGGATTACACCTGCCTAATCATGCTATCTTAAAATGTAAATTATGGGAGTAGGTCTGGTCTTTACAAGGATTCAGTTCAGTTCAGTCGCTCAGTCATGTCCGACTCTTTGCAACCCCATGAATCGCAGCACACCAGGCCTCCCTGTCCATCACCAACTCCTGGAGTTCACTCAAACTCACGTTCATCAAGTCAGTGATGCCATCCAGCCATCTCATCCTCTGGAGTCCCCTTCTCTTCCTGCCCCCAATCCCTCCCAGCATCAGAGTCTTTTCCAATGAGTCAACTCTTCGCATGAGGTAGCCAGAGTACTGGTGTTTCAGCCTTAGCATCAGTCCTTCCAAAGAACACCCAGGACTGCTGTCCTTTAGGATGGACTGGTTGGATCTCCTTGCAGTCCAAGGGACTCTCAAGAGTCTTCTCCAACACCACAGTTCAGAAGCATCAATTCTTTGACGCTCAGCTTTCTTCACAGTCCAATTCTCACATCCATACATGACCACTGGAAAACCCATAGCCTTGACTAGACGGATCTTTGTTGGCAAAGTAATGTCTCTGCTTTTGAATATGCTATCTAGGTTGGTCATAACTTTCCTTCCAAGGAGTAAGCATCTTTTAATTTCATGGCTGCAGTCACCATCTGCAGTGACTTTGGAGCCCAGAAAAATAAAGTCTGACACTGCTTCCACCGTTTTCCCATCTATTTCCCATAGAGTGATGGGACCAGATGCCATGATCTTCATTTTCTGAACACTGAGCTTTAAGCCAGCTTTTTCATTCTCCTCTTTCACTTTCATCAAGAGGCTTTTGAGTTCCTCTTCACTTTCTGCCATAAGGGTAATGTCATCTGCATATCTGAGGTTATTCATATTTCTCCCAGCAATCTT
>NW_011495032.1:657717-659018 GCF_000754665.1 Bison bison bison
GGGAAAGACTGGGGGCAGGAGGAGAAGGGATGAGGATGAGATGGTTGGATGGCATCATGGACACAATGGACATGGGTTTGGGTGGACTCCAGGAGTTGGTGATGGACAGGGAGGCCTTGCATGCTGCAGTTCATGGGGTTGCAAAGAGTTGGACACAACTGAGTGACTGAACTGAACTGAAATATTGTGAGACTTACATGCATAAATACACACACATACACACACATGTACACATGTACAGATCAAGCTGATCATTAACTCAGTAACTGTCTATTCTAAAACTCTACTCATTTTCTTATTTTGGTGAATCATATGATTGATAATTGTTGAGTGCTTTTCTGCATCACTACTTTGGTAGACACTATGATGAATAAGCTTCCCTTGTGGCTCAGCTGGTAAAGAATCTGTCTGCAATACGGGAGACCTGGGTTTGATCCCTGGATTGGGAAGATCCCCTGGAGAAGGGAAAGGCTACCCACTCCAGTATTCTGGCCTACAGAATTCCATGGACTATATTGTCCATGGGGTCACAAATATTCAGAAACAACTGAGCGACTTTCACTTTACTTCAAGAATAAAGAAAAATTACAAGGCATGGTCCTTTTTTTAAAGATCTTAGAGAGTTTTGCAGGGAGCAAAACAGAATCATCTAACACTGATTGAGGACAAGACATGATTTGGATGGTGCTTCTTTTCAGTGATGTAAGCTTTCAGCAGATTTGAGGGGTTTAATGTATTATTTTATTTGGAAAAGAGAATTAATGATGTGTGAAGTCTTTTCTATATTCAAATTGGGAAACTGGTTTAGAGTTTTTTATCTTTCTTCTGGTTATATCCTCTCCCTTCACCCCTCTTTTTTCCAGCTTTTTTCCAGAATTTCCAGATATTTTTACCCCTCTAGAACAGCACTGTACAATGCCACATATGTAATATGTTATTAATTTTTTTCTAATAAGTATGTTTAAAAAATAATAAAACTAAGCAAGCGGAGTTCATTTTAATGATGTATTTTATTTAAATCAATATATCCAAAATAAGATCATTTTAGCATGCTGCACTGCCTTTCATGTGTTCAGCAGTCACCTGTAGCGAGTGGCCACACTGTTGGATAGGGCAACTCTAGAGAATCCCCCGGAGAAGCCAATGGCACCCCACTCCAGTACTCTTGCCTGGAAAATCCCATGGATGGAGAAGCCTGGAAGGCTGCAGTCCATGGGGTCGCTAAGGGTCGAACACGACTTCACTTTCACTTTCATTTTTCACTTTCATGCATTGGAGAAGGAAATGGCAACCCACTCCAG
>NW_011495032.1:659118-707795 GCF_000754665.1 Bison bison bison
CAGATGTTGGCAATTTGATCTCTGGTTCCTCTGCCTTTTCTAAAACCAGCTTGAACATCAGGAAGTTCACGGTTCATGTATTGCTGAAGCCTGTCTTGGAGAATTTTGAACATTACTTTACTAGCGTGTGAGATGAGTGCAATTGTGCGGTAGTTTGAACATTCTTTGGCATTGCCTTTCTTTGGGATTGGAATGAAAACTGGCCTTTTCCAGTCCTGTGGCCACTGTGAGTTTTCCAAATTTGCTGGCATATTGAGTGCAACACTTTCACAGCATCATATTTCAGGATTTGAAATAGCTCCACTGGAATTCCATCACCTCCACTAGCTTTGTTCGTAGTGATGCTTTCTAAGGCCCACTTAACTTCACATTCCAGGATGTCTGGCTCTAGGTGAGTGATCACACTATCATGATTATCTTGGTCATGAAGATGTTTTTTGTACAGTTCTTCTGTGTATTCTTGCCACCTCTTCTTAATATCTTCTGCTTCTGTTAGGTCCATACCATTTCTCTCCTTTATCGAGTCCATCTTTGCATGAAATGTTCCCTTGGCATGTCTAATTTTCCTGAAGAGATATCTGGTCTTCCCATTCTGTTGTTTTCCTCTATTTCTTTGCATTGATCACTGAGGAAGGCTTTCTTATCTCTTCTTGCTATTCTTTGGGACTCTGCATTCAGATGCTTATATCTTTCCTTTTCTCCTTTGCTTTTTACTTCTCTTCTTTTCACAGCTATTTGTAAGGCATCCTCAGACAGCCATTTTGCTTTTTTGCATTTCTTTTCCATGGGGATGGTCTTGATCCCTGTCTCCTGTACAATGTCACGAACTTCAGTCCATAGTTCATCAGGCACTGTATCTATCAGATCTAGTCCCTTAAATCTATTTCTCACTTCCACTGTATAATCATAAGGGATTTTATTTAGGTCATACCTGAATGGTCTAGTGTCAGCAAAAACAAGACCAGGAGATGACTGTGGCTCAGATCATGAGCTCCTTATTGCTGAATTCAGACTTAAATTACAAGGATTATATAACAATAATGTATCCAGCCTGAAAGCAGTCTCTGGATTAAACCTTCAGGCTAATTCTGTTATCTTAAAATGTAAATTGTGCGAGTAAGTCTGGTGAGATCTTTACAACCTCCAGACATTCTTTGGATTCATTGGAGAGTATATAACTCCATTGCTAACACTAGCAAGGGGGTACTCTTTCTACCCCCTTCTGATAGCTAAGTCAGAAGCTTTCTCCATCTCCTTTATACTTTAATAAAACTTTATTACACAAAAGCTCTGAGTGATCAAGCCTTGTCTCTGGCCCTGGATTGAATTCTTCTCCTCTGGAGGCCAAGGATCCTGGCATCTTTGAGTGATTCAGTAACAACCTTTCACTCCCTCTCACCATCCCTCCCTTCTTCCGTCCCACCCTCTGTTTCTTCCTTCCTTCTTTCCTTGCTTTATTTCTTCCTCCTTTCTTCCTTCTCCAGTTCATGCTACTGATTTCCAGCTGAAGAAGAGGCAGAGCCTCAGAGGAATCAGCACAGGGTTTTATGCCTGAGCTTTGGCACAGAACATCCAGAGAAACCTGTGGGAGTTTCAGTAAGATCATAGATGAGGGAGAGAGGAAAGCCTTGGCAGAAGAAGGTGGCAAGTCTGAAGAGAAGCATCCTCCCGCCCTTCTGTCCCTCTCACTTCAGTGCTCAATTAATATGATCTGCCAGATCCCATTTCCCCATGTGGGTATGGTGCTGGCAGGTGGTAGGGTCAGAGAGTCAAGAGAAGAGAAACAGCCTGATTTGGGCATTTTCAATTAGACCACACAGTTTTACTCACATTTTGCATACAAGTTCAGACTCAAGCAAAATTCTATTTTGGTGTTCAATCTGGAATGATTTGCATCTAAGACATTCTCAGCATCTAAAGCTTGCCAGGGACCTGAGCCAGGGCCTGGGGATACAAGGAAAGGTAGGAGCTGGTCCCTGTTCTCAAGGGTATCTGTCACACACTGGCCAGGAAGTCCGGGGTTGTCATCAAACTGAAACTTTTCCAAAGACATCTGTGTTCAGGACAGAAAAGCTGCAATTATTCATGCCTTATTTTTATATGAATGTAGTGCACTTCTTTTACTTTTCACTTTCATACATTGGAGAAGGAAATGGCAACCCACTCCAGTGTTCTTGCCTGGAGAATCCCAGGGACAGGGGAGCCTGGTGGGCTGCCGTCTATGGGGTCACACAGAGTCGGACACGACTGAAGTGACTTAGCAGCAGCAGCAGTGCACTTCTTTAATTCCTCTTCAGAATTGTTAGTACCTAAATGAACAAATTGAATGGGAACAGTTATTCTGTGACCTAGGCAGAGTTGCAGAATGGTTGACCTTTTAATAGTGGAATTTCAGGCATCACTTAACATACAGAAGATACATTCAGGGGGACAGGCTGTATTTCTACTCCCCCAATTATATCATTATTATATATGCACACCATTGAGCTATAGAGGCTTGGAAATCAAATGTCCCTTATTTCTCAGGCAGTCACCACCCTATTGGATTTGGGCAGGTCTTAGCTCAGTCACTTGCTCTTTGATCTCTGAACACTCACCTAAATTCTCTTAGTTTTACTTTTTTTTCCTCTAAAATGAGACCAATTATTTTATCTATATAGATATATATTAGTAGGAAATAATAAAAATCTGTATTTGAAACCACATCTCCTAGAAGGTATTTACTGCAAAATAAACATAGTTCACTTCACTCTCAGATACAAATTTTTAAAAAATCTTCATTCTCCATGTAGAATGAAAACAATCTGCTTATTATGGTCTTGACTATACACCCTCCAGACATTCTCTCCCTCCACTCTTTATCTCACATGCTACAATCCAGTCACATGGACCTCCAAGTAGGTTCCCGTCTTAAAGCCCTTGCATTAGCCCTTCTTTATCTTTGGAATGTTCTTCCCCAGGACTAAATTCAACAGACTTTGACTGTAGAAGGTCAGATGGTAAGTATTTTCACCTTTGGGATCCGTGTGGTCTCTGTAGCAACTACCCAGTTCTGCCATTGTAGCAGGGAAGCAGCCTTAGACAGAACAAAAACCAAACAGCCTGATTCTGCTCCTCTCTTCCAATAAAGCTACTGTATTTGCAGAAGATGAGCTGCATTGGGTGCACAGGTCACCATAGTCTGCTGAATCCTGCCCTAGACCTTTCCAGGTCTGGCTTTTTCTTGTCATCTGGGTTTCAGAATGAGTGGGATCTGATGCCTTTCTTGCCACCCTATGGAAAGTCTCTCTGATCCATCTCTTGATTACATTGCCCTGTTTTATTTCCTTCTCTGCATGCATTTATATAGTAAACTAAGTTATTCATTTGTTTATTGATTTATTGTACACATTCTTTTCTCGTACCCCCCATAGTTCTAGTTTCCAGCACAAAGACTAGAACAGGTAGTGGGAAGTACCCAAGAAATGTTTGTTTGTTTGTTTTTTAACACATGTGAATAAGTAATTGACCTGAAGGAATACAATTCCAGATGGTAAATCCCAAATTTTAGTGATAGGAAACCAAGATCCTTTGAGAGATCAAAGATCTTGAGAGACCCAAGATCAGGGATTCCTACAGATTATGAATCCCTCCACATAATCCTTTTCCCAGATAAGACTTCTAAAAAGCCACAAGTTTCACCTATGTGAAACAAAATAATTTTGTTCTTATTGTATCTGGGCACAATATAAACTGAATATCACATTTTATTCCATTTGGCTATAAAATAAATGCACTGGACTTTGGACATCATAGTCCAAATCAAAGAAATGAGTCATTCTAGCTCATTAGCAGGCTGTGTGTGCTGAAATGGTTTTGCTGATGGCTTTTGAAGGCAGCTTTTCTTGGACTTCCCTGGTGGCTCAGATGGTAAGGTGTCTATCTACAATGCAGGAGACCTGGGTTGGATCCCTGGGTCAGGAAGAGTCCCTGGAAAAGGAAATGGTAACCCACTCCAGTACTCTTGCCTAGAAAATCACATGGACGGAGGAGCCTGGTGTCCATTGGGTCGCAAAGAGTCGGACACAACTGAGCGACTTCACTTTCACTTTCCTTGGAGAAGGAAATGGCAACCCACTCTAGTATTCTTGCCTGGAGAATCCTGTGAATGGAGGACCCTGGTGGGCTGCCATCTATGGGGTCGCACAGAGTTGGTCGGACACAACTGAAGCGACTTAGCATTTAGTAAGACAAGACAGTGTACTATCTGCCTATGTTACCAAACAGCTTTCTCAGTTAAATGTCAGTTGCATGGCTTTGCAGTGAATATTGAGGACCCTAGCAGCCTTTGCCTTCTCTGCCATCAAGAATAATTACGGTAATGGGAAACAGAATAGATATATGGTGAGAGTGGCCTATCAGTTAGTGTCCTGGAAAGAAACAAAGGACTGATACAAAAGGTTTAACTAAAACAAATTTAAGGAAACTATAACAGTATTACGTACAGAGGTGAAGACAAAGGTGAGGAAGCCATCTTAGAAATTTGAGGTATTTGGGGATTAGCAACAGTTGAAGTCATTCCAACCCTTTGACCAGAAGAAAATACAGAATAAAATTATTTTGCCAGAGTCCAATGAAAGCAGGGACCTGGGGGGAGAAACCAGCCAACAAGAGCTCTTGCCATAATCAGACATATGGCTTTTGCAAGAACATCAGTGGGATTTCTCTATTTTCACTTTGCCAAATTCAACAGAAAGCCAGGGGGCAAGAGAACCACCATATACAGTCAAGAGAACCAGGTTTCCTGAACACCAAATAGGACTGAGTACATCTTGCATTGGGAGAACAAATGGAAAATAACAAGAATAGAAGGTAAGCCAGGTGACAAGAGGTTGCCTCTTGGAAATCAACATTTACTCTCTGATTTTATTTGCTCTTCAACATGTGAATGCAACAGAAAATAAGGATAAAAGAAGCTACTGGGGTGTGCATTTTTAATACTTGAGGAAGTCGGTCAGAACAGTTCTAGGATTACTGGCAGGGTTTATCCAACTCAAGCCAATCTGTGTGAAGGCAACCTGAGTCTTGAGGGATTAAAAAAATATCTTTCTACTCTGATGCCAGAGGAAGAAACCTCCAGAACTAAATCTAATCTTTTGCCTGCAAAGAAGAAACCATAGAGTAAAATCCTCCATCACCAAGACAACACAATTATCCTTATTGCCAAAAACAGAAAAGAGAAGGATTTCTAACATAGCCCTGTTAATGAAGGTTAATCACATGTAGGCATTATTTCCCTTTTTTGTTGTTTGTATTTTTGGACCACTGTCAAGTAAAATGAAGTCTCTGTTTATTCTGCCAAAACAAGAATGGCAAAACCAGGTCCTATTACAAGTCATATTACAGATCTTCAAAATAAGCCCCTTAGGCTGGGCTCTCTTAATACAAGTTCATTTTGCTTTCATATCTACTAGAGTGAATACAGATTAGATGCTGATCTATGTCTTTTACAGACTGTGTGCTTGTCTATAGCATAAACACCATGCTATTCCTGAGTCTTTTCTACCATGTCTTTGCACCCAGCCTTACCAACCACCATTATTATGTCAATGTCTTTACTTAATACTTGAAAGTATATTTTGCACCAAATTTCTTTAAAAGACTACATTTTGAACTCCTATCAAGTTATAAATCTGATTTCTCCAAAAGACTAGATGCTTCTGGAATTGATTTGAGTGACATGTTGCCTAACCTTCTTGCAAAGTCTTGGTCCAAAAGGCTGTTGGAGCGACAGGAATGAAATGCTGAACTTTTCCTTAGGAGACTTCAGCTCTTGAATATAAAAGTGTTTATCCTTCCTGATTTTTATAGTTGTCTTCAGGTGATGCAAGCAACTTGTTTTGTAAATCCCTCATCATCAATGTATTATGTGCTTTCTTAAAGAGAAATTTAGATGAAAATAGAATCTATATGAAATAATTTCAGTAGCTGTCTATTTGTAATTCCAGCTGACTTCAATGTTATTCTGGCTTAGCAGCTAACTCTGTGACCTTAGACAAGCCACTTACCCTCTGTGGTCCTCAGTTTTCTCATCTATAAAATGAAAAGGATGGGCTAAGAGGTCCCTAAAGCCCTTTATAACACTAACAGACTGTGATTATGAGTCTATGTTATCCCTGGAAATATCATGAAAAATAAAATTGATTGAGTTGAAAATGGTCCAACAGTTACAAGAAAATATTTGACATTGTAATCATGAACTCACACCAGTTAGTCTTTTTGGTTCTTTAATTTGGGAAGCAGATGCTTGATTGCTTGTTTAAAGCCTGTGTAAAAAGCCCAGCCCAGCCTTGCAAAAGCTCAAAATATTCTTAAGTAGGGATGTCAGTTACATAATTTTCTAGACCTGGCAGTTTGGATGAAATTAACCCACCGCATATTTGAAAGCCTTTTCCTTTTGTGAGCATCTAGTGTGTTTGCTCTTGCTTTTCTCTTGGGTATCCATTTGTTATCAAAACCAGAAGCACTGTGTGGCATCGCAATTGAAATTTAGTGTCAGCAGAGGTTACATTTGTACATTTTCCGGAAAAGGAACAACTATTGTCATGGGAGAGGATTAATGTGTGGCCATTTAGGACCCTTATTATAATCTTTTCTTTAAGAATGAGAGATTGGAATGTTAATGCATTCAAAAATCTATGATTATAAAGGTATACTATATTGCTTTGACCTTTTCAACATTTGGTAATTTTGATTGAGTGGCTGTTCTGAGATTTAAAAAAAAAAAAATCTCTATTACTTTGTGGGAAAGAGGACGGACGGCTAGCCAGATTTTGAAAATACATTCATCCTGAAACAAGAGTAGGAAGATTTAGTTCAATGTGCCAGAGACACTGATGGGTGTTTTCTATAACTTTTCTCATGGAATCCTCACAGAGTCACTTATGAGATAGTATTATGAAACAAATTTTATTTATTTAATTTATTATTTATTTATCTGATTGTGTCAGGTCTTAGCTGTGGCACCTGGGGTCCTCATCGTGTCACGTGGAATCTTGCACTGTGGCACACAGATTCTCTAGTTGTGGCCCATAGGCTCCACAGCATGCACGTTTCAGCAGTTACAGCGCACAGGCTTAGTTTTTCTGCAGCATGTGGTGTCTCAGTTTCTCCACCAGGTATCAAATCCATGTCCCCCTCCTTTACAGTTCAGATTCTTAACACTGGAACACCAGGGAAGTCCCAGGTCATTAAGTTTTGAAAGTTTTAAATATATTTAGCATGCAGTAAGTAAACACAAGTGTGTGTGCATGTTCAGTCGTGTCTGACTCTTTGGGACCCTATGGACCGCAGCCCATGGAATTTTCCAGGCAAGAATACTGGAGTGGGTTGCCATTTCCTACTCTAGGGGATCTTCCTGACCCAGGGATCGAACCCAGGTCTCTTGTGTCTCCTGCATTGGCAGGCATATTCTTTACCACTGTGCCACCTGGGAAGCTAAACAGAAGTGGATATCCTAAAATATTTTTATATTCTACATGGGACTATGAGCTCTGATACCTTTCCTTGATGGCTCAGTGGTAAAGAATATGTCTGCCAATGCAGAAGACATGGGTTTGATCCTTGTGGTGGGAAGATCCCCTGGAGAAGGAAATTGTAATCCACTCGGGTATTCTTGCCTGGGCAATCCCATGGACAGAGGAGCCTGGTTACAGTCCATGGGGTTGCAAAAGAGTTGGATACAACCTAGTGACTAAACAACAAGTATGCTAAGGTGTTTCAGTAGTGAAATGATTCTACTATTATAGTAGAACCCATGGGATTCTCCAGACCAGAGTACTGGAATGGGTTGCCATTTCCTCCTCCAGGGGATCTTCCCCACCCAGGGATTGAACCCATACTGCTAGTGCCACCTGGGAAGTGATATCAGATATTCTTCTGTGCCTAAAGATAGACTGATAACAAAGCCCAAGTCTCTGTCCCCAAGGAAGTGATGGCTGGGAGTGTATCAATTCAGGGTTAAGGGAAAACATAGGGGATGATGAGGTACCCAGAGAAGAGCAATCTGTGGGCATTAGTACACTAGAACCTAACCCTTCTGCCCAGATCTTTGTGGAGAAGGGCATAAAATAGTGTTACTGAAGCAGTAAAAGGTAAATAAGTGAATGAGGGGCTAGCTAGTAAGAGAAATATTTCTGGAGGACTCAACTACTTCTAAAAGTGAAATACTATGACCTGAAGTGAAGAAGGAGGAAATCTCTCATTTTTGTCCTCTGTTCTCTTGATAAGGACTCCCATTAACTGAGTAAAACCAGATACCACCTATCACAAAGACTCAAGCTGCAAAGGTCAGACTCTGGTGACTCAGAGAATGGTAAGAAATGAGGGCAAATTAACTGGGAGGTGGGGTGGGAAAAGCCATGTAGGATCAGAAGATGGCTTTCCAAAACAAAGGGATAATGTTTTCAAAGGTAAAATTCTTCCTCCAGTTCTTTCAAAACAGAGTAGCTGCCTGTAGTTTTTAATTGATTTCTTTTCCCAGCTTCCACACATCAAAACTCTCCATGGAGTTTTAGCTACAGCCTGTGGAAAGCTGAGGGGGTAAAATGGTGCTAGGGATAATAGGATAAACTCAAATCAATCCATGTTTATGACCTAGGTGTTAAGAATGAGAAATGAAAGAAATATTGTCCTTCTTCATTTTTGTGTAGAAATTTTAATCCTACACTCTTCTTCAATTACTGAGATGATAGCATATAACTGATGATGAATTCATAGATAGAACCAGGGGCTGTGTGCCTTTGAAAGATTGAGAGAAAGACACATAATATTGATAGTCCATCAAACCGAAGATGAGATTTCCAAATGACAATGGCAATGAGGCTTCTTTATTGGCTTCAGCCTTGATTCAGTTCTATAGAAGGCACAGAAATAAATACACGATTCCCTTAAGTGCAGTTTAGTCAAGAGCTGACTCTGTGACATTTTCAGACAGCTTTCAGAGTCAATGCATTCAGTAAGCTTTGGTCTTTCTAGACATTTGATAAACTGTAGTTTTATGTTAGTTTTTAAAATTTCTTTTTATTTTAATTTAATAATTAATTAATATAAAGGAACTTACTTAGAATACTAGTCAAAGAAAAGAATATTAGGAAATTATTCATTGCTAGGAAGATTCTGGAAATACATCAATAGGTTATAAAGTGAATCATTGTGTAAGGAATCTTGACTTTTAACATTCATAAACTTAAATGCCAGAGAAATATGTAAAAATGCTTTATTTAATAACATTTCAGAAGATCAGGAGAAAATAGCTTTATAAGATAGCTTTTTGTCTTCTCTCATAGAGATTCTGTTGTAGATAAAGAAGAGGCATATTCCAATTATAAGCAAAGTGAAATCTTGGTATATCCTCTGGCAAATAGATTTAGGAGTAGGTTTTAGTTTGATTCACTCAACAAGTATTAATTGAGAATCTTCTCTATGCAGTTAACTCATGCAATAGAAGATATAAAAGTTATCATAAAATCAAAGATAGACAGATGAAGAGGAATGCAGTTCTCAGAAACTTCAGAGGGGCACATTTTCTGCTGGGAACTTTGGTAACCTCATCTGTTGCCATAAAAATGTCTTCCCAGCAGGTTCCCAGAAGTGACTGACTATGTGTCTCTCACTCCAGAGTCTTTTATCCAGGAATATAATTCGTTTAACATTTAATACCAGGGACTTCCTTTCAGGTAGAAAATGCCATGAAAGAGGGAAGTACTGGGAACCAGGAAGGGAATAATGGAAATGTTAAGAGGGATCCATTTAGCTGGATTTGCCTTTGATATGAATTGTATGCCTGCAAGTTCTATTTCCTTTACTTTCATGTTCTGACTGACTGAGTCATTGGCCAACTGAGACCCAGAGTGACCACACAACCAAAGATACTAATTTCAGTTTTGTATATAGTTGTCCTGGTGTTTTCTTGGGAGATGGAATATTTACTGAATATAGAGATAAGTTATATTATCTCTTTTCATCTCTACAGCATTGTTTTCCTCTCAGCTTATGCATAAATGAAAGGCATGCTTAGTTATTTGTGGCCTAAAATAAGCATTCATTGAAGCATTCTGTGAATTTTATGTTCTCACCCTCCCAAATGTAATCTGGTATTTGAGATGATTATATATATGCAGTTTAATGGGCTTCCCTGGTGGCTCAGCTGGTAAAGAATCCGCCTGCAATGTGGGAGACCTGGGTTCGATCCCTGGGTTGGGAAGATCCCACGGAGAAGGGAAAGGCTACCCACTCCAGTATTCTGGCCTGGAGAATTCCATGGACTGTATATATAATTTGCCTTTTTTAAAGGAGTGGTGAACTGAAGCAATGGATATTCAGTTCAGTGACCTTGAAGTATGTAGTGACAAGTATAAATAGCTGGCATATGACTCTGGATAGCCTAAACAGTGGAAGATATAAGGAAGGTAACAATAGTAAAACTGCTATCATTTCTGCTGGTGAGAAAAGATGACTCACAGTATAGCAACAGAATTATCATGGTGTGTCTTTTATGTATAAAGCTGTTTTGGCTTCAGATTAAAAGTTACTCTTTTATCTCAAAAAAAAAAAAAAAAAAAAGATATGAACACCTTCCAGTTGCCACAGTAATTCAAACAAATTCAGAACATTTGGAAACAAGCAGATCAAAATTCTTACTTGGAAGTAGAAAAACCACACATTTAACAGATAAATATCTGTTGGCTAGCATTATTGCAGCATATAGAAGTTACAGAGTGAAAGTTATGCAGTAATTAAGAAGAGAGGTTGCAAAGGCTACAGTAGTTGTAACAAGAACTTAGTGTTTGAAGTCTTAACCTTGGGAAATTGCAGCCAAGAGACTGAGTTTCTCCAAGCGGCAACACATGTGATCAAGTATGGTTACTTCCATCTCGGAAAAATAAATTCAATGAACCAAGCTCATAAAACAAGTGAATTAGGTTTGGCTAATATGTAATAAAAACAATTTATTTAGTTACAGCAGTGATAAATAATGTTTCAGAGCTTTTAATAGGCATGTGAATTGTTACAATAAAGGTAAATATGTAGAAGGGCACATATTTAATAGCCTAGGAGGTATTTTTTCCTGAAGGAATAAGTGCTTTTATATAATTTGGAAAATGTTTTATAGGATGCATATCTAACTCACATAAGCTCTAACTGGTTAGCATTATGGTTCCTGGAAGGGACAGGCTAGATAAATGGCATCCTTTCCAGAAATGTATTTTAACATGTTTGATGCACATAATGAGCAAGTTAAATTGAATTGACTGGACTCTCAGTTCAGTTCAATCTCTCAGTCATGTCCAACTCTCTGCGACCCCATGGACTGCAGCACGCCAGGCTTCCCTGCCCATCACCAACTCCTGGAGCTTGCTCAAACTCATGTTCGGCTCTAAATAATACCAAAAGCTCAGCCTTTGAATACCAGCACTGTATTGAATCTCAGTTCCAGGTGAAGTAGAAAAGAACAACTTTATTGCTTTGCCAGGTAAAGGGAGACACAGTGGGCTCCTGCCTTCAAGACTGTCTATCCCAATCTAGGGGACTTTGGTGAGGAGTTTTATGGTAATGGTTCAAGCATGGGTAGATTAGGGTCTATACAGGGACTACTTTAATAGGGCCTCAGGTTATCCTCTTGATGAACTTATTCCTTTAATTGCCCTCAGATGGTCTCCTCTGGTATGAAGAATGCTGACATCTTCCATTTGCTGGGTTTTAATTCCATAAGCTCATATGGTAAAGAATCCACCTGCAATGTAGGAGACCGAGGTTCGATCCTTGGGATGGGAAGATCTCCTGGAGAAAGGAATGGCAACACACTCCAGTATTCTTGGCTAGAGAATTCCATGGACAGAGACAGGCTATACTTTACGGGGTTGCAAAGAGTCAGACTGAAGCAATTTAGCACAAAATTCTATAAAGAGCTTAAGGATATTGTTCTGTGTGTCCCCTGAGGCAGAATCAAGACCCTGCCCAAGGCTGCACTATTGTTTCCTGGTTGGCCCCTCCCTTCACTCTGCTTCCCTTCTCTTCCTGGATTAGCAACTATTCTAATCTGCCCTTTGGAATTCAGAGAAGTTCACAGAGGCTGAAGTCTGTTGCCTATGGAAAAACAGAGGACATGGAAAGGCTTTTGTACCCAGCTGAAACCATTAACTTCAGATTGGGACTTGAACCCATGTTCAGTTCAGTTCAGTTCAGTCTCTCAGTCGTGTCTGACTCTTTGCAACCACATGGATTGCAGCATTGCAGGCTTCCCTGTCCATTACCAACTCCTGGAACTTGCTTAAACTCATGTCCATCGAGTCAGTGATGCCATCCAACCATCTGCTGGGGCTCAAACCCAGCCAAAACCCTGGTAACTGTTTTCAAGACCAAATGAAGCTCAGGTTCTTGATGTCTCATCACAGAAAGAATTCAGTTAGAGACAAAGTGATAGGTAAGGAATGGATTTATTCAGATTCAAAGAGAAGTGCACTCCACAGACAGAGTGTGGGCCATTGCAGAGGGCAGTGCAGCTGCAAAATGTGGCATGGTTAGTTTTTATGGGCTGGGTAATTTCATTTCATTTAAGCAACAGTTAGAACTGGACATGGAACAACAGACTGGTTCCAAATAGGAAAAGGAGTTTGTCAAGGCTGTATATTGTCACCCGGCTTATTTAACTTAAATGCAGAGTACATTGTGAGAAACACTGGACTGGAAGAAACACAAGCTGGAATCAAGATTGCCGGGAGAAATATCAGTAACCTCAGATATGCAGATGACACCATCCTTATGGCAGAAAGTGAAGAGGAACTAAAAAGCCTCTTGGTGAAAGTGAAAGAGGAGAGTGAAAAAGTTGGCTTAAAGCTCAACATTCAGAAAACTAAGATCATGACATCCAGTCCCATCACTTCATGGGAAATAGATGGGGAAACAGTGGAAACAGTGTCAGACTTTTTCTGGGCTCCAAAATCACTGCAGATGGTGACTGTATCCATGAAATTAAAAGATGCTTACTCCTTGGAAGGAAAGTTATGTCCAACCTAGATAGCGTATTCAAAAGCAGAGACATTACTTTGCCAACAAAGGTCCGGCTAGTCAAGGCCGGACTAACCACAAGGAAAAACCACAAGTTTTTCCTGTGGTCATGTATGGATGTGAGAGTTAGACTCTAAAGAAGGCTGAGTGCCAAAGAATTGATGCTTTTGAACTGTGGTGTTGGAGAAGACTCTTGAGAGTCCTTTGGACTGCAAGGAGATCCAATCAGTCCATTCTGAAGGAGATCAGCCCTGGGATTTCTTTGGAAGGAATGATGCTAAAGCTGAAACTCCAGTACTTTGGCCACCTCGTGTGAAGAGTTGACTCATTGGAAAAGACTCTGATGCTGGGAGGGATTGGGGGCAAGACGAGAAGGGGACAACAGAGGATGAGATGGCTGGATGGCATCACTGACTCGATGGACATGAGTCTGAGTGAACTCCGGAAGTTGGTGATGGACAGGGAGGCCTGGCATGCTGTGATTCATGGGGTCGCAAAGAGTCAGACATGACTGAGCGACTGAACTGAACTAAACTGAATTTCATTTGATAGTGATTGGGAGGACTACTTCAACTCTTTTTGGGAAGGGTGGAGATTTCCAGGAATTGGGTCATCGTGCACTCCTTGGTCTTTTGACAGTGCCTTGGAATAGTCATGGTGCTCTGGGTGTGTCATTTAGCTTGCTGATTGAGGATGAAAGTCTAGTTGAAGTTGACTTATCTTCCATCTTGGACCCATTTGATTCTAATTGGTTTATTTTGTATCCTTGGTCTATGTCATTCTTTCAAAAGTTATGCCCTGTCCCTTTCCCTCCTGTTTTAATTCCATGATGATCTCATAGCATGCAATGATTTCTTGAGTAATCATAAACTTAAACAGTGGTCTCTCTAGATTCTCTAGGTTTTCCTCTAATCCTCTACTGAGACTTCTACAGCTATCTATGTGACTATCCAATTCTATTCCTAGCTTCAGGAGCCCCACAGGGTCCTGTTTGGTTTCAGAAATGTGGAAATTTGATCTTCACTGAACTGAGTTAAACACATTTATAAAGTAAATAAATATAAATGTTCAGTCATCAAAGTTGGAACTATGGGAAAATGGCAGAGAACAGAAAGATGACCAGAATGTGATCATCTAGAGAGGAGTATATCCTAACTGTTATGGAATTTGACCACTGTAACCATAATCAATGCCAATCAGGTTATAGGAGAAGTTTTGTGCACATGATCAGTAATATTCCAATTACTGATGCCCCACAAAGAGAAAGGTTGCTATAGATACCGACTAGTCTATGGATGTACCAAAGAAACGGGGCACTAGCTTGGTGATCATGGTGATGAAGACAGCTACAATTGCAGCTCCATATCTAATTAAGGCTAAATGAAGGCCATCAGCTGGTTAATTATTGTCTATATCCATTGTGTGTGTGTGTGTGTGTGTGAGCGTGCACTCAGCAGTGTCTGACTCTCTGTAGCCCCATGGACTGTAGCCAGGATCCTCCCCCCTTGGAAATTTCCAGGCAAGAATACAAGAGTGTGACACCATTTCCTATTCAGGGGATCTTCCCAATCCAGGGATGGAACCTGAGTCTCCCGTGTCTCCTGCTTTGGCAGGCAGATTCTTTATCACTAGTGCCACCTGGGAAGTCCTAAGATTCCTTGGTGGCTCAGATGGTAAAGAATCTGCCTGTAGTGCAGGAGATCCAGCTTCAGTCTTTGGCTCAGAAGATCCCCTGGCCAAGTGAATGGCCACACACTCCAGTATTTTTGCCTGGAGAATTCCTTGGACAGAGGAGCCTGGCAGGCTACAGCCCTTGGGGTTGCAAAGAGTGGGGCACAACTGAGCGACTGACATTTTCATACACTTTTCATGCCTACCATACCTGGATTGTAAGTGAAGTGAAGTGAAGTCACTCAGTCGTATCCGACTCTTTGCGACCTCATGGACTGTAGCCTATCAGGCTCCTCCGTCCATGGGATTTTACAGGCAACAGTGCTGGAGTGGATTGCCATTTCCTTCTCCAGGGGATCTTCCCGACCCAGGAATCGAACCCGGGTCTTCCACATTGCGGGCAGACGCTTTACCGTCTGAGCCACCAGTCTACTCAAAAGTTAATTGTTAATTTAATTTGTATGAGTCTAGTCCACTAAGGTCTTTAGCATATTAACAGTTTTGTTTTGTATAAAAGATACATAGCTATTTGAAGAGGGGAGTCAGGGGTGCATAGAACAAGCATAGCTGATGACTGATAACATTTTGATTTTCTGCTGAACCTTTCTGCTTTTCAAAGGTCAATGCACAACTTTACATCCCTTTTCTAGCTATAGTGCTTTCAGTTATGAAAAATAAATTTTACCTTGCAAGTCACCATTTCCTTATTTTACAATAATAAAAAGCAGATATTTACTCACTCATACAATGGTTTTTTTTCATTATGTAGAAAAAAAGCCACCTTTATTTACTTATTCATCTTTTTTTTTATTGTCATAGTCAAAATGAAATTTAGTTTTTCCATTTACTTTGACATTTCAATGTCTATGTGCTGTTTCTGAGAAAAAACAAGTTGCATAATTCTGTGTATAATTCTTTCAAAGACAAAGGAGAGAAAACATGGAACATAGTGTAAATTTCATCCTTTGAGAATGGTCAGATATTCTCAAAAGGCTAGTTGTGTAGAAATGTTTGATTTAAGAGAAACAGACCATAAATTTAACAAATAATGGTATAATTCCACATAAGATTAATGATAATTAAATTTTAATAACGTCTTCCTGTCCTTGTTACTTAAAGAAACATATAGTGTTATCAGTTCAGTTCAGTCACTCAGTCATGTCGACTCTTTGAAACCCTGTGGACTGGGGCACGCCAGTCCTCCCTGTCCATCACCAACTCCCAGAGTTTACCAAGACTCATGTCCATTGAGTTGGTAGTGCCATCCAACCATCTCATCCTCTGTCATACCTTCTCCTCCTGCCTTCAATCTTTCCCTGAGTCAGGGTCTTTTCAGATGAGTCAGTTCTTTGCATCAGGTGGCCAAAGTATTGGACTTTCAGCTTCAGCATCAGTCCTTCCAATGAATATTCAGGACTGATTTCCTTTAGAATAGACTGGTTGGATCTCCTTGCAGTCCAAGGGAGTCTCAAGAGTTGTCTACAACACCACAGTTCAAAAGCATCAATTCTTTGGTGCTCAGCTTTCTTTATATTCCAACTCTCACAGCCATACATGACTACTGAAGAAACCATAACTTTGATTAGATGGAACTTTGTTGGCAAAGTAATGTCTCTGTTTTTTAATATGCTATCTAGGTTGATCATATCTTTCCTTCCAAGAAGCAAGTGTCTTTTAATTTCATGGCTGCAGTCACCATATGCAGTGATTTAGAAGCCCCCCAAAATAAAGTCTCCCACTGTTCCCGTTGTTTTCCATCTATTTTCCATGAAGTGATGGGACCAGATGCCATGATTTTAGTTTTCTGCATGTTCAGTTTTAAGCCAACTCTTTCACTCTCCTCTTTCACTTTCATCAAGAGGCTGTTTAGTTCTTCTTCACTTTCTGCCCTAGTTTTATAATTATATACAATATATAAAGTGATACAATTTTAGATAGTTAAAAAGTAATTTGAGACATTAGAAATTAAAAAGGCTTCCCTGATGGCTCAGATGGTAAAGAATCTGACTTCAAAGCAGAAGAGCCAGGCTTAATCCTTGGATTGGGATGATCCCTTGCAGAAGGGAATGGCTGTCCATGCCAGTATTCTTCTTCTTTTTTTTTTTTTTTTCAGTGTTCTTGTCTGAGGAATTCTTTGGTCAGAGTAGCCTGGAGAGTTTATCTGAGCAAATTTATTTTAATCAGGCAGCATCAAATTTACTAGATACAAAAGAACTCCAAGAAGCTACATGAAATGAAAGACTTTTGTAGGCAGAAGGGAACAGGAACAAGGAAATTATACTTGGCAAAAAAGTGGGTTGTCTATTGCAAGGTTACTTTTCTTTAGGGGATGGCAGGGGTCTATCAGTCAGATTACCTAAGTAGAGCTGATCAGGAGAACCCTGAATGATTAGTTTAAGATTCTTTTTCTGGGAGTGCCTAAATAATCAAGTTAAGTCTCTCTTTGGTGGGGTGGAGTTTAGGATGAATGACTTTATTTTGGATCTATCGTCTTATTTCTAGTAACCTTTATATTCATATATACCTACACTGAACACATATTTATACATGCACACAAACAGGGAGTCAGTCTACCAACTTGTTTGTGGTGGGAATACAAAGTTGTAGTGATTTTTTTCTCTCAAAGATCTTGCAGTTTAGATGGAAGTAACTTAAAATACAAATAAGATTGCCTTCCATGGGCAAGGCACTCAATGAATATTTGTAGAATAAATAAATACATAAAACAGCACAAATACAAAGCAGATTTACTGACTGGTGAGCAGAAACATGAAACACACTAGAGAGTTCAAGAGGTTCAATGAAAAAAATGAAAGAAGGCTTAAGACTGACAAAACTATTGAAGTTTTCACAGGGAAGCCATTGAAATGTTTTAGGTCCAGCAGGATAGCATCCCATGGGGTGGAATGTATTTGTGTAGGTTGGGACAGGGAGGATGAGCAGAGAAGGAGAAAGAAGAGAGTTTTGTTTTGTTTTTTTAAGAGAGAAAGAAAATGAGCAGATAAGCCAGGGCATAGGAAATTTTGTGCAATAGAATGAAAAAAGCACATTTAAGAGAAAGCAAAAACTAGACTTAAGATACTTGTACTTAGGGGAAATCAGAATCTAAAAATGAATATACCTAAGGTCTCTAATAGAAATAGACTCATTACTAATGAATATAGCAATTTACACATTGACATATGGGACATCAAGATAGATGTCTTCTTAAATAGAGAAATATATTTCATTTGCTTCACAGTTTTTAATATTTTAAAATAGCTGAATTATTCCTTCACATTTTCTAAAACTTATTAAAAATATTAGAATAACAACTATGGGTTTCCTCAATAAAAACATCCATCCATCTCAGAAACCATATAATCCCTTCTTCCTTTCCATACTTCTATTTCCAAGCAGTCAGGTTGAGTTCAAGCTATTACTACAGTCTATCTTGAATCTACTCTTTATCATCTTTTATTTTAATTGTAGTAGATTTCCTATGTTGATACAGTTTCAGGCATACAGCAAAGTGATATATATATATATCTCAAAGTGATATATATATATATCACATAATATATATGTATATATCACATGATATATTTATATATAACACATGTTATAGTATGTGGCTCAGATGGTACAGAATCTGCCTGCAATGCGGGAGACCTGAGTTCCATCCCTGGCTTGGGAAGATCCCCTGGATAAGGGAATGGCTACACACGCCAGTATTCTTGCCTGGAGAGTTCCATGGACAGAGGAGCCTTGTGGGCTACAGTCCATGGGATAGCAAAGAATCGAACAAGACTGAAAAATTAACACACACACACGTGTGTGTGTGTATAAATGATCAATAAATCATTTATTCAGTCATGTCTGACTCTTTGTGACCCCATGGACTGCAGCATGCCAGGCTTCCCTGTCCATCACCAACTCCCGGAGCTTGCTCAAACTCATGTCCATCGAGTTGGTGATGCCATCCAACCACCTCAGCCTCTGTTGTCCCCTTCGCCTCCTGCCTTCAATCTTTCCTAGCATCAGCATCTTTTCCAATGAGTCAGTTCTTGGCATCAGGTGGCCAAAGTATTGGAGTTTCAGCTTTAGCATCAATCCTTCCAATGAACACCTAGGACTGATCTCCTTTAGAATGGACTGGTTGGATCTCCTTGCAGTCCAAGTGACTCTCAAGAGTCTTCTCTAACACCATAGTTCAAAAGCATCAATTCTTCAGCGCTCAGCTTTCTTCACAGTCCAACTCTCACATCCATACATGACTACTGGAAAAACCACAGCTTTGACTAGACAGACCTTTGTTGGCAAAGTAATGTCTCTGC
This sequence comes from Bison bison bison, assembly GCF_000754665.1. Classification (NCBI taxonomy): domain Eukaryota; kingdom Metazoa; phylum Chordata; class Mammalia; order Artiodactyla; family Bovidae; genus Bison; species Bison bison. The sequence continues at coordinate 678,153 of NW_011495032.1, forward strand.
ATCTTAATATGCTGTCTAGGTTGGTCATATCTTTTCTTCCAAGGAGTATGTGCCTTTTAATTTCATGTCTGCATTCACCATCTGCAATGATTTTGGAGCCCCCAGAAATAAAGTCTGTCACTGTTCCCATTGTTTCCCATCTATTTCCCATGAAGTGATGGGACTGGATGTCATGATCTTAGTGTTCTGAATGTTGAATTTTAAGCCAACTTGTTCACTCTCCTCTTTCAATTACATCAAGAGGCTCGTTAGTTTTTCTTCACTTTTTGCCATATGGGTGTTGTCATCTGTATATCTGGGGTTATTGATGTTTTTTCCAGCAATCTTGATTCCAGCTTGTGCTTCCTCCAGCCCAGCATTTTGCATGATGTACTCTGTATATAAGTTAAATAAGCAGGGTGACAATATACAGCCTTAACCTACTCCTTTCCCTATTTGAAACCAGTCTGTTGTTCCATGTCTGGTTCTAACTGTTGCTTCTTGACCTGCATACAGATCTCAGGAGGCAGGTCAAGTGGTCTTGTATTCCCGTCTCTTTAAGAATTTTCCACAGTCTGTGTGATCCCCACAGTCAAAGGCTTTGGCATAGTCAGTAAAGCAGAAGTAGATGTTTTTCTGGAACTTTCTTGCTCTTCTATGATCCAATGGATGTTGGCAATTTGATCTCTGGTTCCTCTGCCTTTTCTAAATCCAGTTTGAACATCTGGAAGTTCCCAGTTTATGTACTGAAGAAGCCTCGCTTGAAGTATTTTGAGCATTACTCTGCTAGCATGTGAGATGAGTGCAATTGAACAGTAGTTTGAATATTCTTTGAATTGGGCTCCAAAATCACTGCAGATGGTGACTGCAGCCATGCAATTAAAAGACGCTTACTCCTTGGAAGGAAAGTTATGACCAACCTAGATAGCATGTTCAAAAGCAGAGACATTACTTTTCCAACAAAGGTCCATGTAGTCAAGGCTATGGTTTTTCCAGTGGTCATGTATGGATGTGAGAGTTGGTGTGTGAAGGAAGCTGAGCACCGAAGAATTGATGCTTTTGAACTGTGGTGTTGGAGAAGATTCTTGAGAGTCCCTTGGACTGCAAGGAGATCCAACCAGTCCATTCTAAAGGAGATCAGTCCTGGGTGTTCTTTGGAAGGAATGATGCTAAAGCTGAAACTCCAGTACTTTGGCCACCTCATATGAAGAGTTGATTCAGGAGAAGACTTTGATGCTGGGAGGGATTGGGGGCAGGAGGAGAAGGGGACGACAGAGGATGAGATTGCTGGATGGCATTACTTACTTGATGAACGTGAGTTTGAGTGAACTCCAGGAGTTGGTGATGGACAGGGAGGCCTGGCGTGCTGTAATTTATGGGGTTGCAAAGACTTGGACATGACTGAGTGACTGAACTGAACTGAACTGAACTGAACAACTTTCACTTTCACTTTGAATGGTCTGGTGGTTTTCCCTACTTTCTTCAATTTAAGTCTAAATTTGGCAATAAGAAGTTCATGATCTGAGCCACAATCAGCTCCTGGTCTTGTTTTTGCTTACTGTATAGAACTTCTCCATCTTTGGCTTCAAAGGATATAATCAATCTGATTTCAGTATTGACCACTTGGTGATGTCCATGTGTAGAGTCTTCTCTTGTGTTGTTGGAAGAGGGTGTTTGCTATGGCCATTGCATTCTCTTGGCAATACTCTCTTAGCCTTTGCCCTGCTTCATTTTGTATAATATGTGTATAGACCACATATTATATATGTATATATATATATATGTATATACTTTTCAGATCTTTTCCCTCATAAGTTATAAAATATCAAATATAGTTCAGTATAGTTCCCTGTGCTATACAGCAAGTGCTTGTTGCTTATGTATTTTTTATATAGTAATGTGTTCATGTTAATCCTAAACTCCTAATTTACACCCCTACTCTTCCCTTTGTCAACCATAAATTTGTTTTCTGTGTTTGTTGGACCTAGAGATTATCATACTCAGTTAAGTAAGCCAGACAGAAAAAGACAAATACCGTGTGATACTATTTATGTGTGGAATCTTAAAAAAAAAAAAAAAAAACAAAGATACAAATGAACTTACTTACAAAACAGTTGTAGACTCATGTTCTTCTCCCCCTGTTTTTGGCCTAATAATTGCCACCTCTCACTGCCTTTGACTGCCATTCTCTCCTGGGATGTCACCTGAAAAGGCTTCTTTTGTGATCTCTTGGCCCAGCCAAGTCTCCTACCTCCCATTTAATTTTCAAAACCTTATCAGAATTTTCCTTATAAATGCTGATATGACTACATAATGTCCCATGTTATAAGCCGTTAGTCATCCTTTATTGCCCAGAAGATAATGCCAAACTCTCTAATATGGTATTTATAACCGTCATAATGTGGCTATCCATCACCTTACTTACAGTCTTTTCCATTCATTTATCCCATTTATACTGAGATTCAGTCAACCCGCTTTGCATTTCACAAATATTCCTTGTGATTTCTAACCTCTAAGCTGTTTTGTCATGCTTTCTACTTAGAATATTCATCCTTGTTTCCTTCTTTCATCTGAAAAATTCCTACTCACCTCTTAGGACTCAAATAAAATATCATATACTATTTAGTCACTCATTGGAAAATATTATAGCCTCTTAGCTTTTTTAAAACTTTTTTTATGTGCCACTTACTACACTGAATTATTTACATTAATGTGTCTCCTCCCTTCTTGTTATACCCAGCACACATAATGTCTAGCACATAGTATATTTTTGTTAACTGCTGAATGGGATTGTTTTAAAATTTAGGCAGATATAAGTACCTCTTAGTTTTTAATGTTTATTTATTTATTTGGCTATACCAGATCTTAGTTGCAGCATGTGGGATCTTTAGATGTGGCATGCAAAATCTTTAGTTGTAGCATGAGAACTCTTAGTTATAGCCTGTGGAAACTAGTTACCTGACCAGGGATTGAAATGTGGACCACTGAATTGGGAGAGCAGACTCTTAACCACTGCATCACCAGGGAAGTCCACCTCTTCTTATTTTTTAAGACCACTTTCATCCTTTGTCAATTTCTTCATCCTAATGGATATTTTCCTATGTCTTTGCCACATACAGAGAAAATTTGATTCAAAGACTTCTTTATTGGGTCTAATAGAGAATCATTATTACTGTGTTAACATAGAAATAAATTTTAAAAATTTGTGACATTAAATAGGAAGCTGATTTGAGCATTAAATCTTTTAGACTGCATTAACCAAAAGTGTTAATTAATTTTAAATTTATAGTCAATTTATCATTAAAAAAATCGATAGCAAATATTGCTTAAGCCACTTTTTTGTGTTAGGAGATCTGCAGAGCTTTTAATGAAATGTTTTATTTTCCAACTTGCAGTGGAAAATTTAGAAATCTGTGAAATGACTTTTTTGCTATATTTTACCAGGAAATCAGAAACATTTTATTAAAAAATAGATATATCAATGAAAACATATTTTATATGATAATAAAAGAATAGGGAAAATTTAAAGTATGAATGTTATCATTGTAACACTCCTTTGTTTCTACTTTCTCAAATTTTTATACTAACAGTTCTTCAATAGAATGTACCTTTAAATAGTTCTCTTTAGAACAGGTTCATTTATTTGTGTTCCATACTTCACCATAGGAGTTGTTTGTAATATATTTTTGGAATGAGAAACTGGTCAAATATCCATCAGTTCAGTATTTCACATTTATGAACAAAGCCACCAAATTGAAAATTAGCTTTGTGTGCTTCATAACCTAGGACCAACTCAGAAATATAAGAAAGCAAATAATTATGACCCAATTAACAGAAGCTATGTTTATTTTTTGTGGCAGAGAAGAGTTATCTAAGTTTTAATTATAGGCACTGAGTGTTTCTAGATAAAACTGTCTGCCTGAAGTGTTTTAGCAATGAAAGATTAGTTGGAAAACCTTGGTTTGCCCAAAAATCATGATGTAAAAAAAGACATAAGATGTAAAGAGTTAGATAGTCTTCACATAATTTGCAAAACCTTAAGCTCATCAAAGGAAGAAATCAAAATTCTATCTAATAGAACTGGAAATTAAGTTGTAAGGAAGTAAAATTTCTCTAAAATATCACACTGACACTTCAAATGCTTTATCAGCAAGAAGACTTTTAAAAAGACTGTGTCAAGATAAAGTTTGATTTTCCCTTTCTCTTAAAATTAAAAAAAAAAAACCTAAATATACATGTTATTTTGCATGCATGTGTGCACGTGTGCTGAGTTACTTCAGTCATGTCTGATTCTTTGCGACCCTATGGACTGTAGCCCACCAAGCTCCTTTGTCCATGGAATTCTTCAGGCAAGAATACTGGAGTGGGTTGCCATGCTCTCCTTCAGGGGATCTTCCCAACTCAAGGACTGAACCCCAGTCTCTTATGTCTCCTACATTGGCAGGTGGGTTCTTGACCACCAGCACCACCTGGGACCAAGGTAAAAAGTAAGAGACTCCCTTGTTGATGCTGTCGGACCTAGTCCCCCTTCTTTCACCTTTTCTAAACACATATTATACTTAAAATGTTATTTTTTAAGACTTTAATTATTTCAGGACCTCATTTTGGATTCATTTAAATTAGTGGCATCCTTTGCTTAAATTTGTTTTCAATGACTTTTTCCCCATTTTTTCTCACTTTTCAGACCTGAGTTGGTCTTAGGTTATGAAACACTCAAAACAGACCATGGGAGACCACTTTGAAATAGATTTTTCTTTCATAATTAAAATTGTCACATGAAAGTATATTCTTAAACAGAGAATAACTTTTTCAGAACGTGATAAGAGTAAAATCTTCAAAATGAACTGCATCACCTATCATTGCTGAAGTATCTAAAAAAATACACTAGAAAAGGTATTTCCAGGTGTTTTCCCACTTACTGCTTAGAGTTAAATCTTTTATAATAAACATCATCCAACAATAGCTAACATTTTTTTCCTTTAGTTTGTGAGTCTGCCCAAGAGTAATGTGACTTTAGATACACAATCCTAAAATACATTTACCCTTAACTTAGAGATACCATTTTAGATATAAAATCTTTTGTCAAAATTGTAAAGTACTCTCATATATAACTTAAAGTAAAAGAGCTAATATTATTTTTCTTAATGACAAATATATCTATGAACTCAAGAAAATATTGAAGTTAATATTATAATCCAATGTATGAGTGGATCGATGAATGGATAAACAGAGAGTGATCTGGAGAGTTCTGAAATGCTATGTCTATATATTTCTTGCCAAAAAAAGGTGGCATGAATTAAGACTACCTAAGCATATTTCCATTTTCTAAGAAATTTCAAGTGATGTAAATCTTTTACTTTGAATAACTATGATTGCCATAAAGTTAGACTTAGTACATATATACTGTGTATATAGGTATATATATGTGCGTGTGTGTGTGTGTGTGCACTCACACACACATACACACAATGATTTATAATCTTGGGAAATATGATATTTTATTTTCATTTTGGTTAAAATAAGTAAAATTAACATATTCAAAGCTATAGACACAGGAAGACTATTTCTTAGACATTTATGAAAATCTTGGCATTCTATTCCTCCAGCTTGATTTTTCTATGGCATATTCACTTAGCATAATTTTCCATAAATCTTGTAATAATGGATATAAGACTTACTACTCTAGTGAAAGAAACAGTAGATATCCTTTGTAGAAGAGATAATCTATGATGCAATAGTTGTGTTTATACACTCAAAATAAGTTTTTTATTTTTAACTACTTAAAGCTAAGGAAGTACCTACTTGCCTAAAAATTTTGACTTTTTTCAGTTAAGTGATCTACATATATTCCAAGGTTTATCTCATTACATTCTTTCTCTTGAACACCAAAACATTTTTATTTAGCAATGAACCCTCGTCCACCCCCCAAATAAGAACAGTTTGAAAGCAATGAGCATAGTTCTTTCTCTTCCAGAGATACAGGTAGAAAGTGTGTAATAACATGAAGTATACTGTGACATGGTAATTTGAGGCATTGAACTTGAGTGGCTTATACTATGCTCTTCAGAGTCTGGCAGCTCTAGGTTTACATCCCAGTGCTGTCAGCTGAGCTGTCTAAGCCCCTGTTTTGATACCAGCACATGTGACCACTATTTCTTATCTCATTACAGTGCTGTGAGGATTACATGAAATACGCTGCTTCATATAGCGCATTTATCTCAAAACCTGACACATGATAAATACCCAATAAATAGCATATATAGATAGAGCAACAGATGGACAGGGATTGATAGAATCACAAATCTGCTTTTGTCTTATGCAAGTGCACAAGCAAGAAATTTGTGTATTATGTGGTACTGATTTTCCCCTTTATATAGGTGACCCCAAACTAATTTGTCAAAGCACAATGATTAACTTGAAGAAGGGTTGGTAGGAGGTGTATGTATATAAATATAAAAACATATATACATGCACATACATATAGATGAGTAGATATAGAAATATTTGTACATGTGTACATATGTTCATTGATTTTTTCACATTCATTTTTAATTGAATCATATTAATGAAAAGATAAATATGTGCTTGTTTTATTACTCACTTGTTAGCTCTTGCCAGAGCATTCTGGTTTTCTAGTGACAGGCTGATCATTTTCTCCATAAATCCATCTAATCCAATCAGTCCTAGAGTGATTCATGCAAGTTCTCAATTGAGGTTACAAACTTGTTTCCTGGTCCCTAAGCTTTAGTGAACAGAGAGTAAGAACAGATTTACTCACCAAGAGTAAAAGTAAACTCCAAAGCAATTTGTGAAAATCCTTGTCAATCTGGCAAATGCAAATACCTGTGAAGTCCCCAGGCTTCCCTGGTGGCTCAGTGGTAAAGAATCCACCTGCAATGCAGGAGACCTGGGTTTGATTACTGGGCCAGGAAGATCTCCTGGAGAAGTGAATGGCCACCCACTCCAGTATTCTTGCCTGGAATATTCCAAGGACAGAGGACCCTGGCAGGCTATAGTCTGTGGGGTCACAAAGAGTTGGACATGACTGAATTACTTATATTGTCACACACACTGTCAAGTCCCCAGTAGGCTATTAAGCTCTAGGAGAAAAACAAGGCCCTACTGTATAGCAGATGCAACTATATTCATTATCCTGTGATAAACTGTATGAAAAATATAACAAAAATATATCAAAATATATATCAACTGAATAATGTTGCTATATAGCAGAAATTATTACAGCACTGTTGTTGTTTAATAATTTAAACAGGCTAAGTCCTGTCTGACTCTTTTGCGATTCCATAGACTATATAGCCCACCAGGCTGTTCTGTCCATGGGACTTTCCAGGCAAGAATACTGGAGTGGATTGCCATTGCCTTCTCCAGGGGATCTTTCTGAGCCAGAGATCAAACCCATGTCTCCTGTACTGCAAGCAGATTCTTTACCATTAAGCTACCTGGGAAGCTCATAAAAATCAACTAAATGAATAAAAATTTAAAAATATATATCTAGGAGAAAATCTGTGGCCCCATCTCATCACAGTTTATAATCCTATCAGAGGGAAAGAGAATAAAATAGAGAATTCTTTCTATGTATATACATATATGTATATATATATATATTCTTTTCCATTATGATTTATCACAGAATACTGAATATAGTTCCCTGCATTATATGTATAACTGAATCACTTTTCTGTATAGCAGGAATTAATACAACATTGTAAATCAACTATACTTCAGTAGAAAATAAAAATAAGTAATAGAGAATACAAATAATTAGTACTCAATTGTCTGGTGAAAGCATATAACCAGAAATCCCTTTATTTTAAATCTAGATAACTGAGAGGATCCTATTGTTGAGTGACAAGTAGTTTTATCCTCTTTCAACTTTTATCCCCTTTCCTGGTTAAAATGAAACAGATCTGTTATCAGTCACCTGTGGCTTTGGGTGATACCTTGGCTCTTTCCTGGAACACTCTCCTTCCAGCCCACCCCTAACTCTCTTTCAAGCCTCTGTAATTCCATGAAGTCCACCCAAATTATTCTTGCTCTAATAAAGAATTCCTGATTCCCTGCCTTGAAATGATCCCTTTCTCCTCACATTCCATAGCACTTCAGGCTTTATTTGTGATACATAGTACATTCTGTATAGTTAATTCATAATTACAGTTATATTATAGTTGTCCAGTCATCCTTCTTGAGGGCAAGGTTCTTCTCTTATGCCCCATAACAGTTAGCAGAGACCTGGAGATAAGCAGTCAAAAAATATTGGTGAACCCATAAGCACATATCAAGAATTTGGGCATTTCAATCTGGAATGTTAAACATTTTGACTAGACTTGTATCATAAAAGTCTCACTTTTCTATCAAAAGAAGTATAGATCTCGAAAAACAAGTGGAGAAAATAGAGGAGCAGCTAAGTAGCTATGTAAGATGAGAGCATGAGAGTAAGGAGAGTTAGTCAAATGAGAGTAATCTATTCTATGGCAACAATAAACCATTAAACCTCAATTTATTATTTGGCAATTAATATTAATTAATTATTTGGCAAGTTTATTAATGGCAATTAATATTATTTCTCACATGATCCACCACACATGTTATTGAAGGAGATGATTTTACCATTACATGTGTGCCCTGTGCTTAGTTGTGTCCAGCTCTTTGAGACCTCATGGACTGTAGCCCACCAGGCTCCTCTGTCCATGGGATTCTCCAGGCAAGAATACTGGAGTGGGTTGCCATTCCCTTCTCCAGGGAATCTTCCCAACCCAGAGATCCAACCCATGTCTCCTGCACTGGCATGTGGATTCTTTATCACTAGTGCACCTGGGAAAACCCCCCCCCCTTTTTTTTAATACCATAAATAATGCTTATTTTCCTAATCTCTGATGTCAGTTTCCTCATCCCCCACTGAACAGCCCCTAAAACAGCACCCCACCCAGTGTAGGTTTTGGGTAAAATAGCAGCCCACTTAAGGTCAGTTCAGTTCAGTTCAGTTGCTCAGTCATGTCTGATTCTTTGAGACCCCAGGAAGCACGCCAGGCTTCCCTGTCCATCACCAACTCCCGGAGCTTGCTCAAACTCATGTTCATCGAGTCGGTGATGCCATCCAACAATCTCATCCTCTGTCGACCCCTTCTCTTTCTGCCTTCAATCTTTCCCAGCATCAGGGTCTTTTCCAATGAATCGGCTATTTGCATCAGGTGGCCAAAGTATTGGAATTTCACCTTCAGCAGCAGTCCTTCCAATGAATATTCAGGACTGATTTCCTTTAAGATTGACTGGTTTGATCTCCTTGCAGTCCAAGGAACTCTCAAGAGTCTTCTCCAACATCACAGTTCAAAAGCATCAATTCTTCTGTGCTCAGATTTTTTTAATGGTCCAGCTGTCACATCCATACATGACTACTGGAAAAACCATAGCTTTGACTAGATGGACTTTGGTGGCAAAGTGATGTCTCTGCATATTAATATGCTTTCTAGGTTGGTCATAGCTTTTCTTCCAAGGAGCAAGCGTCTTTTAATTTCACAGCTGCAGTTACTATCTGCAGTGATTTTGGAGCCACAAAAAATAAAGTCTTTCACTGTTTCCATTGTTTCCCTATCTATTTGACATGAAGTGATGGGACTGGATGCCATGATCTTAGTGTTTTAATGTTGAATTTTAAGCCAGCTTTTTCACTCCCCTTCACTTTCATCAAGAGGCTCTTCAGTTTCTCTTCACTTTCTGCCATAAGGGTGGTGTCATCTGAGTATTTGAGGTTATTGTTATTTCTCCTGGCAATCTTGATTCCAGCTGTGTTTCATCTAATCTGGAATTTCACATGATGTACTCTGCATATAAGTTACATAAGCAGGGTGACAATATACAGCCTTGAGATACTCCTTTCCTAGTTTGGAACCAGTATGTTGTTCCATGTTTGGTTCTAACTGTTGCTTCATGACTTACATACAGATTTCTCAGGAGGTAGGTAAGGTGGTCTGGTATTCCTATCTCTTGAAGAATTTTCCACAGACTGTTGCATTCCCCAAAGTCAAGGCTTTGGCGTTATCAATGAAGCAGAAGTAGATGTTTTTCTGGAATTCTCTTGTTTTTTTCTATGATCCAGCAGATGTTGGCAATTTGATCTCTGGTTCCTTTGCCTTTTCTAAATCCAGCTTGAACATCTGGAAGTTCACAGTTCACGTACTATTGAACCCTGGATAGGAGAATTTTGGTCAATTTATGTTTTAAGATCAATTTAGAATAAACAGTGCTGTGGTAACAGATGCTAAAATCTCACTGGCATAACAAATTAAAGGATAAATTTTACTTATGTAAGTCCAATGTGAATGAGTCAATGGAGCTTCTTCTCTACCTTGTGGCTTCACCATCTGCAACATGTATGCTTAAGCTCTCCACACTGGAAATAAGACAGCAGAAAGACCACATGGGTACTTTTAAAGCCAGACCTCTAGGTGGCCATAGCTCTCCCACCAAATTCATTGGCATGCACTCAGTCACACGCATCCTGACTTCAAGGAAAGCAAGGAGATATTTGGAAATCTGCTGAGCAATAATAGTATCCACAACAAAATTCTATAATGACATTGAACTTCACCTATTTCCTAAGACAAGGCTAATATTCAAAATTACTGAAAGGTTCCCACAACACCTTTCCGAGATTACGTTTTTTGTCAGTCCTGTAAATCCTAAAGGTGTATTTCAGGGATGACCATTCAGTGTTCTTGTGTCTGATCCCAGCAGATTTCTTCTGGTTCCTGGAACCTTGTATGATTCATCCGTGCATTTTGCTCCACCCCTCTCCATATTACAGATCTCCCTGGGCTTGGGTTAACTCTTCCCCATCTGGTACATCCTTAGCCTTTCCTTAGGTTCTTTCATATAGGTATAATTTTACATTTTAGCAAATACTTTGAGGATATTTTTGTTATTGTTAATTACAGTTCATGTAATTAACCACATTTTATATATAAAACTGTACTCTGTTTTTTCTAATATTATGATATATATTTTAATGATTTAATATGATCTCAATTCTGATAATAAAGTTTTGATAAGTATACTATTAAAAATCATCCTTATTAACAGAAATACTTCATCTCACTGCAATTTAAATTGCTGCTTACCTTATCTTAGCGAGTATATCTGCGATGGCAAGATTGTATAGTTTGTGTTGCCACATGGGGGATATCTAGGTGAATGACAATGAAATACATTGTATTAAAATATGATGTGGGAGAGATGAATTTAAGTTGGAAAATAGCTTCCTTGTGATCTTAGTTTTAACATTCCTATCCACAGAAGTCTATAATAGATCCCACAGAAAGTAATATCAACTTAAGTGACTTCAGGTAAACACACACATATGTAGTATTTCCATGAGTTATTTTGTGTATCAAATTTTATTAGCACTCATCAACAAAAGTTGTTAGGAAAAAAATATTATGGTCATTTGAAAAATAATTGTTGTTCATTCAGAGTGAGAATAATACTATGAATAAAATGAACTCTGCCAATTTAGTGATTTATGTTAAGCAACCAAAGATTTTCCCTTTATGTTTTTTTAAAGAAACTTTGATACTTATCAACTGTCATACATACTAACTTTCTTTTAAAGCTACTTTATTCTGCTTTCATCTGCAATTTTGTTGCCAAAATTGCCCCTTTTCTTTCCACTCACCTTTATTCTCTCCTCTTTGTAAGTAGCTAAATTGAGAGAAAATCAATTTCAGAACAGTGAAGCCAAAGGGGAGAAATTTTAAAGACTCCAAGTCCTTACTTTGAGTAAATATTTCAGAAACATGAAAAGCTGTAAAATTCTGATCAATCTAAGAAGACTCAGAGAAGATACAGGATTTTAAAAATTATTTTTAATAAACTCTTCAGTAACATTGCATATTCAAGACCCATAATAGAAAAAAAAAAAAAAAAAGAATTGGGGCAATTTTATGCATGACAAGAGAGATATGCTGGTCTACACAGCATTTCAGGAAATGTGGTTCACTCCATGTTTATGTAAAGCTAAATTCAGAGTAATATCTCTCTCCTTACAGGAATTCACATTAACTCTATTAAACAGTAAAGCAATGTAAGTAAGCCAGTACTCAGTGGCAGTTTTGAGGAAATCTTTTAAAAATATTCATAAGGCATACTTATCTTGTGAGCTGGCCCTTAAAGAGCAATTAGGGATTAACTGGATGGATGGAAGCTGTTTGTTTTGGTTTGGATTGATTTGGTTTTCCCAACAGGAAAGATTAGTAAGAACAATTTTTGAAAGGAAGGAAGAATACAATCTACAACAAGAGAAGATTAAGGAAATCTTTTGCTCAAATAAGAGACATGCATACAGAGGACCAGAGGAGTTACGTTTGGCCAGTTATTAGGACAGGTTGTAGAACTGAATTCACAGTACTGGGAATCAAACCCAAGGTTTTCTGATTCTGACCCATACTCTTTTCACTACATTTCTCTGCAGCTAACTAAATAGATTTCAAATTTTAAAATACACTCAAATCCTCCAAACATACTCCCTTTTCATCTTATTTAAAATGAGGAAACAAGTGAAAAGAAAATCTCCTTTAAAATTCCAACACTCAAAGTCTTCTGCTTAATACATTTATTCAAAAAGAGTCATCATCCTATTTAGTTAGAGGTTGCCTATTGTCTTCCATCCTCTAACTGTGTTTGATGCCAGAAGTCACAGAGTATTTATGCTCTGTGGTTGTTTTTTCTCTCACTAATCAACATAAGGGAAAGGAATTTTATTGTCACACTATTAAACAACTTCTTTGACAAGTTTGTGGCTTTAGTGTGATTTTTCATAAGTCTCGCATGTGACTCACTTAATTATGACTAGAATTCTGGGCAGATGGACTTTTCTGAGCCATATTTGCATCTGCGCCAAGGGCATGTAAAATCAGCCTTACATATGCAAAATATATTAAACTAAACATTTATTCTAGCGAAGTGGAAGCTGCTAGGGATAGGGTATATGTCATGTTTATTTCTGTATCTCACACTGAGCCTAATCCAGGACCACACAGTAGAGATTTAATAATAAGTTTTGAATATATACTGTTTTCTAAACCACATGGTATTTAAGTAACTGTTTATCATGAAACAATAACTATTAACAAGTTACCTATCAAGAAGGGAAAAATGATCAAAATAATTGTGTAACTAAATTAAACTTGACATTTTTCCCCTTCATATTGGTTTGTAGATATATTATCAGATTAAATACAATTTAGATTCAAGCAAACTTAACTTTGGCAAGTTGGATTATTGACCATGTAAAGTTGGTAGCCAAAATAATAGTAATAATAATAGATACCAAGTAAGACCAGGTAATCTAGGCAATATAGTGGGGTTCATTTCAGAGGTTTAGAGTTACCTTGTGACCTGAGGCAGACATCCATAGGATGCAATCAACTTGAGCATGATCTGGTTAATGATTGCCTTCAGGAGATTGGATTCAGAAATTGATACTAATTTATTTCAAATGGAGGTTCAGTGTGAAAGTTAGGGATGAGGAATGGATTGATATAGAGCCAAGCTATAATTGGCATCTCTCCTGGGAAGATAAGTACTAGTTTGGGTTCAGAGTCCGTTTCTAGGATTGAAGAAAAATTAGAATGTTAGACCAGTTAACAGCTCTACAAGGAACCAAGAATCAAAGTGAAAATTCAATCCTATTGAACCAGCACAGATTGTAAACATGGAAAGCCATGAATAGGAGGTACAGAGAAATCTAGGAATTTGCTGTGGTGTGTCAGTTCAGGTTCTGTCAGAGGATAAAGGAAGCTTGGGTAAGTGGAGAAAATTAGAGAAGAAGCCCAGCCCAAGGTGAGGCACACCAAGGTAAAAGGAGTATGACGTCACTCCAAGACTGACTCAGTGATGAGGGAAAAGACAGCTAACTAATTTCCACAAGCTTCACATACAAACTGAACTAGAACTAGAATGATTACATAATTTATTTTCTATACCAGTTTACCTTTGAGAGTAGCAGAAGGCACTGTAATGATTATTCCAGAACCACATATGAAAGCTTGAGTTTTCTTGGGCAGACCAGGACATAATAATGTCACTTTAAATATAATAGAGTGGATAGAAGATACTGGAAATTGAGTTTCACAGACTTTTCTGAGAGGAGTGGATGGAAGGATATATGAAAAACTGCATTATTTTGGCAACAATGATATTTTGTCTACAAGTAAGGATTCTTTAGTCTTCCTTTTCAGAAAGCACCAATGAGTAGACTGGATGCAGTGGAGCTAATGACACTCTCCCAGTGATGTCCTGGATATTTGTAGTGAACCCATAGAAGGAAAGCCGGCAGGCAACTCTTCATGTCCATATCCTTTGGGGCTTCTGAATTAATCATGAATTAGATGGCCAGGAAATGAGTGAATGAGCCTATAGGAGAAGAAAGAGATTACTTAGGATGGAGAGGAATCACTCATGAAACCAATGTACATAGATCAGGATACGACAGATAAAGGTCTTTCCTTACCCAAGACAGTCTCTGAAGTGACTGTGCAAGAACGTATTTATTTTTCATGTCTTAAGGATGCACATATAAGTCAATGGCATTTGTGGAACTTTCTCTCACTACTCACCAATCCCATAACTGGGTAAAAGTATCATTTTTATTTTATTATTTATCTTATTTACTGAAAGATTCATAGAAACTCAGAAACTTATGTTTCCAAGCAATATGTTCAGTTCAGTTCAGTCACTCAGTCGTGTCTGACTCTTTGTGACCCCATAGACTGCAGCACACCAGGCTTCCCTGTTCATCACCAAATCCCAGAGCTTGCTCCAACTCATTGTTCGTCAAGTCGGTGATGTCATCCAACCATCTCATCCTCTGTCATCCCCTTCTCCTCCTACTTTCAATCTATCCCAGCATCAGGGTCTTTTCAAATGAGTCAGTTCTTTGCATCAGATGGCCAAAGTATTGGAGCTTCAGCTTCAGCATCAGCCCTTCCAATGAATATTCAGAACTGATTTCCTTTAGGATGGACTGGTTTGATCTCCTTGCAGCCCAAGGGACTGTCAAGAGTCTTCTCTAATACCACAATTGAAAGCATTGACTCTTTGGCTCTCAGCTTTCTTTATAGTCCAACTCTCACATCCATACATGACTACTGGAAAAACCAAAGCTTTGACTATATGGACCTGTCAGTAAAGTAATGTCTCTGCTTTTTAATATACTAAGTTTGTCATAGCTTTTCTTCCAAGGAGCAAGCGTCTTTTAATTTCATGGCTTCAGTCACCATCTGCAGTGATTTTGGAGCCCAAGAAAATAAAGCAATATGGAAGGCTGCTTTAAAAAATAACTAGAAATGCTGAATAAAATATCACAAATGTTCTTTAAATGCAATTCTAAACTACTAGAAAGTAAAGACAGTCCTTAAAGACAAAAGAAAAGAAACAATTGAAAATCTGAGACACAGAATGACTGCTGACCAGACCTAGAGCAAGAGAAAGGAGAGACACTAGTAAAAATTAGAGGTACTTTGTAATAGGGTACAGTTGACAAAATCTGCCCAGGAGAATAAGGATGTCTGGATGGGGATGAAAACAAAAATTTGGGCACAAAGTTGTTTGAGGCTCATGCCATTGGTACTGAACCCAAGTCCATGCTCCTGATGCACAGATAAGACAAAATGTTAGAGTTTGGAGCAGAGAAAGGGTTATTGCAGGGCCAAGTAAGGAGATGGGTGACTCATGCTCAAAAACCCTGAGCTGTCTGATGGTTTTGGAGGGAAAGTTTTTATAGACTTCTGGAGAGGGCTGCTGTGTATGTGCTTTCTTCTCAGTAAGGTGTCAGGATGGTGCTCCAGGAATCTTGTGCTCAGCCTGAAGTTGCCATCCTCCACCTGGGTGGCAGCCTCATTTCCCACAAAAAAACTCAAAGATATCATTATAGGCATTCCTTGAAGAGGAACCAGGACCCTGCTACAAGGTTGCACTATCATTTTTTGACTGCTCCTCCCTTGCTTCCACATCTCCTCCTTTCCCTAATTAGCAACTATTTGAATCAACTCACGTAAGGTTGTGGGGGCTGAATGAAGCCTATTTCCTACAAGCAAGAAATGGAGGACACAGAAAGGATTTGAACCAGGGAGAGCCTAACAGATTCCTGCTTGGAGTCACCATGAATATGCCCTCACCACATTTATGCTTTTAATTTCCACCAGCTCCTTTTATGTTCTGAACTGCTCAAGATGATAGATGAATGTTAAGGTAATCCCAGGCTGGTAATACCCACATGTGCAACTCTGTACTATAGCCTACCAGGCTCTGTCCATGGAATTCTCCAGGCAAGGACACTGGAGTGGGTTTCCATTTCCTTCTCTGGGGGATCTTCCCCACCCAAGGATCGAACCTGGGTGTCTTGCATTGCAGGTGGAGCCTTTATTATATGAGGCACCAGGGAATACCCACTTGACACTTGGCATCACCGATGCAATGGGCGTGAAATTGGGCAAACTTTGGGAGATGGTGAGGCATAGGGAGGCCTGGTGTGCTGCCATCCATGGGGTTGCAAAAGTTGGAAACAACTAGGCAACTGAACAACAACAACACATATTCCTCATGTTACTATCACTGGTCTTCTGTAGAAATAAATGTGCAGCCTCAGGAACGTTTTATAAATTGCTATTTTAATTCTGGTTTGAATCCTTGTCCTTTTTTTCACAATGATGAGTAAGGTTTTTGACTCCATGCCTTCCTGTTCTATGATTGTTCAACAAAATAAAGATAATTTAGGAGTGGACAGAGGATGCAGGGGTTTCCTGAACAAATACAAAGTCATTTTCTATCCACTGCTTATTTTTAGAATGTGTCCTTAAATTTCAGTGTTTGTGATTATCATTGGCAAAGCTTATCTATATTGACCTTTACTATCCTTTTTAACATCTTAAAAGCTTCAATCATATCTCTGCTCTTCAATACTTTTTCTTCAACTATTGTAATCTCAGTTTTCTAGCTCTCCAAAATAATATAACCTCCTTTCTCATTTGTCATTCTGCTCCAGTCAATCCTTTCTGCCTCCTCAATGTCTTTCCTGCAACATTATTCCTTTCCCTACAGAGGGAGATTGTCTCAAATGGTAAGTCACTGAGTGTATTTAATCAGCCACCATTACAGTGTCTGGCTTCCCAAGACATGTTTGTAGCCTATTTCATAAATTTATTGTTCTTAAAAGCAAACCTAATTTTGCAATGAAACTACCCAATCTCCTTTTCATCAAAAACCAGGGTAAAATATGTCTTTGGTGTAAACAATCCTGTTCAGCTACTTTGAACTAATTGGGATTGGTTTCCACTGTAGGTTCTTTAAAATCATTCCTTTGTACTTCTTAGAGCAGGTATCACTTTGATCCCCCTATGTTGCCCCTTCTCCTCTATTTCTTCTCTATTTTGTCATTCCTTTACTTGTTAGAGTGGCCACATTCCTGTAACTTAAAGTTGACTGTTTCCCACTGCCCCTGATAAACTGCACATAATAATCTTTGTGCAGTGCTTATGTGTTTTACACTTGATTCTTAGTACAACTGTGTGAAGGAGGCAGCATGGCTACTCTGCCCCTAAAGAGGAAGCTTCATCACGGGCTGAATGTTTTGCCCAAGAACAGATAATAGTTTACACAAGAGCCAAAATGAAAGGCCAGATGCTCCCACTCCCAGTTTTCCCACTAAACTAATAACTTGAAAACTAGAGATATTTTTGACATCTGAGTCTAGTAAGGGGGTATCAATAGGTCCTTGGTAAGGCTGAGAGATTACCTTCTGGAGACTACAGTATAGGCTAGATTTGCATATATTTACATAATCGTGTCAAAGGCCCCACTATTCATGTACATTTCAAGATTAAATGTAGTGAAGCTACTGAGGTGTATACGATTCTCCCAAGAACTGCCTTTGGCAGTGCCCAAGAACATTTCTCATTTTCTGAAACAAATGATTCCATTTCTACTTTCTCTATGATCCTCCTTTATCAACCTTCCTTTCTTTTTCCTCCAAGCTTCAGTGATATATGCTATCAATTTATATATTTATACATTTAAGTTGAATACTTACACAAGATAAAGTACATAAATTCCAGGAAAGAAGTGATATAAAATTAATATTGAATAGAGCCAGGGGTTGGAGGGAGTAAAGGAGGAAGAGAGCATTACCTAAGTTACTCACCAAAGTCTGTTCTAGATGTATATCATCCACTTTCTCAGTAAACCCATTCTCTTGTAACACTCCTCACGGTGCAGTAATATTTTACTCATTTTACAAGAATCAAAAAGAAACTCTGAAGAGTAAATTGAGTAGTTAGTAAATTAAAGGAGGATGTCTGATTCCAAAATCAATGCCATTCCCACCATATCAAACTTAATGGGATAAAGCATCTCCACTGACATCATCTTAAGGGCCTTATAGACATCTGGAATAGTCAACCAAAGCATATTAGGCTCCTCCCATGGGGGGATGCTGAGAAGAGCAACACAGAGTCTTCCTAATCAAAAAACCTACCAATTTTCTGATTAGGAAAACAAGGATAGCAGATACTAAATGATGAATAAACACTGCCTAACAGCTGAACAATGTGCATACACGGGAACAGGAAATATACAAGATCTTCCATTTTCTGTACAGTCCACTCAATTTTGCTGTGAAATTAAACTGCTCTAAAAATAAAGTTTATTCATTTAAAAGAAAAAAAATCAGGCAGAGCTGAGGATTCCTTGAAATTTTTATAGTTCCCAGGATACAGTCTTATTGGAATCACTAATCCAACCCAATGCATAGAAAACATCACTGTGAGGCAAAGAGAACCACCAAGAACAGACCTGAGGTCTAAGCAATTTTTAATAGCAGTTTGGTTGTTTTTCAGCAACTTTTGTGTCAGTGGGTTCCCTCAGAGTGTTGCCTCACTCAGCTGGATGGTATATGAACCACAGAATGAATTGCAGCAGCTTGGCAGGTTGACATCTGCAAAAGGTGTGAAGAAATATCATTGGGTTGTCAAGAGGTGTGAAAAATCTAGCCATCAGAATATTGCCCATCACTTCTAAATGGACACTTTTTCAAGAAGCATGTTTCCTTTCTTGTTTCTCACTCTCTCTCGTGGCAGGGCTAATGTCTAATAGTTTAAGATGTCAGAAGAAGCAGACTCCATCTGAACCTGTTTATTTTCCTGGCTGAGACTTTGAAGAATAGACCATGAGGAGCCTGGGGAGATAACTGTTTTTTTTTTAATCATCACATCTTCCTTCTGACTCACTGCAGATATTTTTTTCCCATAGAAATACATTTTTATATATTGAATCTCACTGAGAATAAATTTAAGAAAAAGATGGCACTAACATAAAACCAAGCTAGGGGCCATCACAGCTCAATGTTTTATTATTAATTTCAGTATAAGACATTATTGGCATACATACCTCTAGTGGTATATTAATAAAATCAATCATTATTTTGCAAAAAAATTTTAATATACTTACCTTGAATTAGGGCAAAGAACCTGTCTCATTCCTATGATATATTATATTAAAAAATCAAAATATCAGGCCTTGACATTCAAGTTGTTTTTATGAATTTAAATATGCTGATTAATTACTCAACAAATACCGTAGGAGAAGGCTGGGAGGATCTACTTGATTACAAAGTATCAGAAATATGAATCATTAAAAACATATTTTATTATTCTTATTCTTACTTTATTCATTTTTATTTTTTGGCTGTGCCCTCGAGGCATGTGGGATCTTAGTTCCCACCAGGTATTGAACCTGTGCCCCTGGCATTGGAAGGCAGATTGTCAACCACTTGACCACCAGGGAAGTCCCAGCATCTTTAAGAAACAAAAAAAAATCATCTTTGAAATGCAAAAACAGATCTGAAAGTCCACTACAGAATAATATGCAAGAAACTTAATTGTCTCCCTATCTCTTCTTTTGTGCAATTTAGAACCAAACTGATAAAGTGCACTTTTACTGTTTGCTAAATAAAAGCTCCACACTTGGATTCTGATTTTTCTGTTTTAAGCTCAAAATTCAACATGGCCTAAGTTTTTATCTTCTGACTCCATCTCTGCAACCAGCTCAAACCTGACCATGGTTGAGACCTCATGAGCGCTGCCTGATTTAATCAAGCCCCACATTCTCCATCCATAGACTGCAGTTTCAGAGCTGTCCATAAACACATGAAAGAGAAAAAAAAAAATCTTCACTGAACACCCTCAAGACTTCTGGCTAAATTGTCTTCAAATTGTGCTTGTTGGAGTGGTCAAGATGAAGAAAGGGACTTATAACAACTTCTGTTCATATGGTCAGACATTTGAGTCAGATTGTCATCAGTTCAGTTCAGTTCAGTTCAGTCAGTCATGTCCGACTCTTTGTGACCCCATGGACTGCCGCATGCCAGGCTTCCCTGTCCATCACCAACTTAATTCTTTCTAGAAAACAAAGTCTGATTGTGCAATTCCTTGCCTAATTTTTTTCATTAGCACTGCTACCGTTGCTTATTTTCTAGACCTTCATATGGTATAGTCCTTTGTTACTTTCAGGACCTTGCATCTTGATGGACACTATCTCAAACTCTGCTCCATGCATATTAATTTCTAACCACTCTGTTATCTACACTGGTAAGCCCAGTCCATTCTTGTCCATTTACGATAAGTGACAGTGCGGGGATGATGTCTGACTTTCTTAAGCTACGTCCATCTCCTTCCTCCTTGTGTCTCAATGGTTATCTTTGATCTCTGAATCCATGGCCATTTAGTCTGAAAATTCTTTAAGAAAAGGGACACATTCTTAGTCATCTCTGTGATTCCAATACCTAGGACAGTGCCTAACAACATTGAGGTGATGGATAAATATTTCCAGAAAGAATTCCCTAGTAAATGAACAAGCAAAGAAGCAATTGATGTATAGAAAATAAATATTATATGAGTGCAACCAGAGACACCCTTTTGCATAAATGAAATAAGCAATTATCTCCGTTATTTACATTGTGTGATTTTTAATAGTCTTGGTAAAAGTTCTTCTGCATAAAAGTTGTCTCCTAATGGGCCTTGCTATAATAATCACTCCTTTTTGTAAAGGTGTTGGTTTTAATAAATAAAATGCACAAAATAGATGGTAGGCCAATGCGATAGTTGTGGAAAGAACACTGAACCATGATTCAGGTAACAGGGTAAACCAACATTGCTTATATCCACTAATATTAGTAACTAATAATACTATAATAATAATAACACCACCACCTGTGATGCTGAAAGCTCGACTTCTGTGCATCAGTGCTGAATGGAACCTCAGAGATAATTTTTGATGAAGTAGAAAAGAATAGCTTTATTGCTTTGCATACAAAGTGAGGTACAGTGGGCTCCTGCCCTCAAAAACTATTTGTCCTAACCCAGGAGGATTTGATGAGAAGTTTTAAAGTAACAGTTCAAGGGTGGAGTTTCTGATAAGATTAGGGTGCCCTGCAGGGCCTGTACTCATTGTACTCATCTAATCTGGTGTCAGGTAATCTTCTTGATGAGCTTCCCTGGTTCCTTTAATGGAGCCTCAGATGGTTTTTGGCTGTTCCTCCCTTGCTTAGAACCATTTGGAAGTTAGGGAGGCTGGAGTCTGTTCTCTACGGAAAACAAGGAACAGAAATGTTTCTGTCCCCAGGAACCCCACAGGGTCCTGCTCCATACCACTAACAGCAACAGTAGCTGCATCTGAAAGAGTTTAAAGACAATGAGAGGGAAATTGATAGGTGTGATATAGTCAGTCTCAAACTACTTGATTTCACTTATGCAACCAGAAAGTGTCAGACCTGAGAAATAGTCTTATATGTCTAGAACATTAAAAAACCATTGAGAATCAAGACATCTGATCTTGCATGCAGGAGATGTCAGGGGGCAGCACCAATTTGGGATTTTCAAAGGATAGCCCAAGTCCATAGAACAGAACCTACGGTGACTTGACCAAAAGATAGGAGATGACAAGTAAGCCTACCATCCATCCATTGTTCATGGAGAATAAATTTTCCCATAAAAGGGAAAATCACTCACTTGTGTCCAATTCTACAGTCCATGGAGTCCTCCAGGCCAGAATACTGGAGTGGATAGCTTTTACCCACTTCAATATTCTTGGACTTCCCTGGTGGCTCAGCTGGTAAAGAATCTGCCTGCAGTGCAGGAGACCTGGGTTCGATCCCTGGGTTGGTAAGATCCCCTTGAGAAGGGAAAGGCTACCCACTCCAGTATTCTGGCCTGAAGAATTCCATGGACTGTATAGTCCATGGGGTTGCAAAGAGTGGGACACGACTGAGTGGCTTTCAATTTGTGATTCAACAGGGAAAATTTTCCCACAAGAAATTGAAAATCATTGTCAGGTACTGTGCATGGAAATGAGGTCATATTTACTCTATACTAGTTAAAGCCAAGAATACGATATCAATAGGATCCAAAATTCATGAAGCCCTTGAGGTTCTAGCAAGGGAAGTGTAAACTGTTCTACAGAGACACTTTCACAATCCAGGATACATAGTACTCAAAGTGCAAATAAACCAACTCCAACCAAAAATGAGTTCCAGTAAAAATTACAGTCCCCTTGAGGAAATAAGTAACAATAAGGGAGAGTCAGAAGATAAGACAGACGGGAAAATGTTGCCCCAAGGACTATATATTAAGGAACATTGTTATTTGACATTCCAAATTTTTGCGATTAAGTACATGGGGTCACATAGATATCACCAGGATCTTCACAGATGACCACCTTGGTGGGAGGTTGAAGAAACAGGTCACGGTGATAAATACCATGCAACAATGACTACATAAGTCTAGTCTTCCTGTGTTTTATTGATTTGAGAGAATTGAGATTTGTGTTTTAGGGAAAAGGAATTTAAAGGTCAGGGAGGTTTTAGACCAAAAGTGCCTATGAATTAGTGACCTCAAAGATATTTTACAGGTTGACTTCAAAGATAGTAGCTGTAGGACGCTGGACCCAGTGAAAGTCTCTTGGTACCAATATTATGTTGCCCAGTTGGCCTTGAATTGGTTGGTCTGTCTTTGGTCTGATTCCTCACATACACATTTACACAGACCATCAAGCTTTTATTGATTGATTCACCAGGACCTCATGCTCTTTGAAATTATCACTCTGGATCTCTGTGTTTGCTTTGCTGTCTTCCCTCAGGTCTTATGCATGTGGGGTGGGGCAAGAGGGTTTATAAACACTTTTACTTAAACTTGCTTCTTAAAAGAGATCTATGTTCCACAGAAAATTGGATATCAAAACATAAATATTTTTCCTACTATCAGTAGCCAAAAGGTAGTTCAGGAACAACAATCTGTGTAGTCACAATGTGCCCCAAATAATCTGGGTAACATACACTTTTTCTCTTACTATTCTTGGCCCTGATCCCAGGCACTTTTTATTTTTAGGGGGCCAGTTACCTTATTCTAACAGTCTTGAAAAAAATTATATCAATATTCACCTAAAAATAAGAGATGCATAAAAAGGCATTTAAAAGAACATTCTTTCTTTTAACAGAATAGAATTCCTTAATATGAACAATAAATATTAGGAATTAAAAATTACTGCTGATTCTTTTTTTTTTTAAGTTGCACTGCTTGATACAAATTTTTTTTTAAATCATAATCACATGTCTTAATGAAAAGGCATTTTGTTATTCCCAGTAATAATTCATTAATCTTATGTTGGTAAAAGTCTCAATTCAGATATTGGAGACTAGAGCTAGAAGACAGAGATGGGGAAAAAATTTGTGGAAGATGCTCAAGATGTTTCTCCTAAATTTCTGCTTTCAGACTTGAGAATTGGAATTCTGTTTCTCTCAAACAATACTGTGTTCAGAAGGAAAAAATATACAATCTGGAGGGCCTCTGTACTGAGACTCACATGCCAGATCTTTCATATTCCTGTTTATTGCATTTAGTCTTAAGGATTATTTTCCCTGCACTGTAAGCAGAGATGTTATGTTAGTGTATTTTTTCCATAATTTTTAAAATTTCTTTGGAAACCTTCCAGAGACTGTTTTGTTTAGAATGCTTTGTTAGAAAGGAACTTATACCATTTATAACACTTTGAATCAGAAATGTTTATGTGATGTGAGTGAATTCTCTAGACAGAATTTTATGTAACTGTTTCATTTTGATTTAGTACCTTGACTCATTCTTCCCTCATTATTTTTTTATTATAGAGAGGATAAAAGGCAGGTGAAAGGAAGATCAAAAGCTAATTAAAAGTAATCAAAAATTTTTCTTTTGAACATTTCTTTCTGACAGCAATTTTAGCTCCTATCATTTGTAGCATTTTTAAAATCAATGTTTGGAAAATTATTACCCTGATCCTTATTCAAGGTTTAATGATTTTCTTATAGATATTGTTAGATGGGAATTTGTGTGTTATTGAAGACAAGGCTAATATGATTAACAGCTACCAGGTACTGAATACTTATTCTGAAGCATGAAGTACTATGGAACTGTATTCAGCCTATAGTTTAACTTAACCCTCAGTGCAACACTGTGATTCTTAATATCCTCTGTCAACAGGATACTAATTTACATTAGGTATATTGGGTTACTAATTTCATGCACTCAACAAGATGTTGAACACCAAATATGTGCCAGCCAAACACTGTGCTAAATTTTAGGAGTTTAAGTAAAAAGAGGTAAAAGTATTCCTATTCTTAACATTATCAGTTTATTGCCATAGTAATAACAAACAATTTAGGTATTTTAAAATAGCCATGTTGTTTGGTAAACAAAGATAGATCTCAGTTACACAGTAATTTACATAATTCGATATTTAGGCTCAAAACCTACATTGCATGTGTGCGTGCTAAGTTGCGTCAGTCATGTCTGATTCTTTGCAAACCGATGGACTGTAGCCTGCCAGGCTCCTCTGTCCATGGGATTTTCCAGGCAAGAATACTGGAGTGAGTTGCCATGCCCTTCTCCAGGGGATCTTTCTGGCCCAAGGATCAAACCCTTATCTGTTATGTCTACTACACTGGCAGTCAGGTTCTTTAACACTAGTGCCGCCTGGGAAGCCCCAAACCTACATTAATGACCCTTTAATGCAATGGTTTTAAAACTATGTAGGTCATAAACCTCAGGAAAAGTGCATCCATGTCCCTACAGTGCACATGCCTGTGACTAACACAATTGTACATACAATGTCAAGAGACTTGGGGACAGCTGGAATGCCATCTGGGTACTCTTACAGTTCCCGGGTGGCTGGAAAGAAGTTCTGCGAGAAATGAGGGTTGTGCATGCAACCTCTCTCAAGGAAGCAACTGTAGAAGCTTCAGGGACAGCTCTGAAGTGCCTTTGCTCCTTTCTTTTTTTGATGTAGACCATGTTTAACGTCTTTGTTGAATTTGTTACAATATTGCTTCTGGTTTTTGATGTTTTTTGGACATATGGGATCTTTTCTCCCCAACCAGGGATTGAACCTGCACACCCTGCATTGGAAGGCGAAGTCTTAACCCACTGGACTTCCAGGGAAGTCCTGCCTTTGCTCCTTTCTTTGCCCACTACTGGGGCCAGCCAGCATTCAGATCATCATTATGGCTCATTTTCATCATCATTTACCTCTTTGCTGGCCCTATTGCTCCCATTTTCTCCTTTTTCTATTTGAATATCTAAATTGCTGCTGGAGTTATTTTCATGCAAATCTGATCTTGTCACCTGCTCTCTTAAAACCATTCAATGGCTCTAAATGACCAACGGGGTGAAATACAAGCTCCTAACCATGGTGGGCACAGGAATTTATGATCTGAACACCACTAACCCTTGCAGCCTCATTTTCCCCAATCATCATCCCACCCCGGCTGTCTCTCAAACATGTTGTGCCTGTTTTTTACTGAAAAACTTTATTGCTGATGCATCCTTTCTTTTAGTAAAACCCATCTCTGTGTTGAACTTCTAGTTACTCATTTAGTCTCCAGAGCATTGTTCAACATCTATTCTCTGGCCCTTCTTGAAGCTAGAGCTCCTGTTCTCTCTTTTCAAGACAGCTCCTGTAACACTGTGGTTATAATCATCCCTGAATCAGTAAGCTGGAGCTGCTTTTGATTACAAATTTTTCCTGCTGATGTTTCTATTCCAAGCATGTCTTTCAGTACCTGGTGCCATAAAAGAACACAATAAATATTTGTATAATGAATAGATATAACCAAGGGTCTCTGTCTGAAAAAAAATCCAGATGTTTACTTTAGCTCCCCAATATGCTATGCTTCTTGCTACTTCTATAAAGTAACATCCAATCACTTAGAAAATTGTATGTATATATATACATGTTGAGATATATATATATATATATATATATGCATCCATATTGTGTGTGTGTATGTGTGTGTGTGCACTAAGAATTCCAAACACTTGTACCCGTTACATTTTGATTAGGTGAACTTCTTTCTGGACTTAAGATAACTATCCACTACACTTCCCAGGTGGCACAGTGGTAGAGAATCTACTTGCCAGTGCAGGAGACACAAGAGATGCGGTTTGAATCTCTGGGTCAAGAAGATCCCTTGAAGTAGGAAATGGCAACCCACTCATGTATTCTTGCCTGGAAAATTCCATGAACAGTGAGCTACAGTTCACAGGGTCGCAAAGAGTCGGACACGACTGAGTGACTGAGCATGCACACTCGCACACACACACACTTAAAAGTAAGGTATACCTAACTAAAAACACCAGATAAATAAATCTTCATGGTATGGTTCTATGTAAATGAAGTTTATAAATAGGCAAAGCTAATCTATGGTGAAAAAGGTCAGAATAGTGGTTATTTTAAGAATTTAGTGGTGTCTGCTAAGGGGCATGTGATGCCTCCTGGGGTATTGGAAATGTTCTCTAATTTGATGTATGTGGTAGTTACCTAGATGTAAACATATGTGAAAATTCATCAAACTGCCAATGAAATACTGCTACCACTATGACTGCTGCTGCTAAGCCGCTTCAGTCGTGTCCGACTCTGCGACCCCATAGACGGCAGCCTACCAGGCTCCCCCGTCCCTGGGATGACTACTAGTATTGACTTTAAAAGTAAGGCTGGCTTTAAGACTAGGTAAGTCAGCTATATGTGTACATACATACCCTCCCTCTTGGATATCCCTCTCACCCCTCCATCCAGCCCCTCTGTGTCATCATAGAGCACCGAGCTGAGCTCCCTGTGCTGTGCTGCAGACTCCCACTAGCTCTCTATTTCACACGTGGAGAGTGTATTTTACATAGGGGAGTACACATGTTAACTCCAATCTCCAAATAATGTCCCCTCCGCCTCACTATGTTCACATGTCCATTCTCTATGTCTGTTGTGATAGTGGTAAAATAGGTTAAAACTATGTCCATATACCGAGTGCTCTGATCTTCTACCACTCAAGAGTAGGGCCTGATTTCCCTCCATTTAAGTGTAGGTTGCCCTAGTGACCTGCTTCTTTGAATAGAAAAAGCCAGTGAGAAATGATAATGTGCAATTTCAGAGTCTCAATTATACTAAGGCAGTGAAGATTCTGTCTCATTACCTCCCTTTGGAATCACTCGCTGTGGACAAAGCCAGCTGCCTTATTGTGAAGGGCTCTCTGGAGTGGGTCTTCTTGGGAGGAGTAGAGACCTCCCTAGATCGTGCTGGGAAGTGAAGCAGTCTTCCGACCACCACCTAAATGAGCTGAAACATAGCTCATTTAGCCCAGGGCAAGACTTCAGATGTCTATAGCCTTTGCTAATATCTTACCTGAGACCTTCTCAGAGACCCTGAGCCAGGACCACCCATTTAAGCCATTCTTGGATTCCTGACCCCAGGAACTCTATAAGATAATAAAACATTGTTTTATTTTCAGCTACTACATTTTGAGATAATTATTTATCATGAATTAATGATTTATTTTGAGATCATTAATTATGCAGCAATAGATAACCAATGGGGTTGCACAGAGTAGGAAATGACTGAAGCAACTTAGCAGCAGCAGATAACGAATATCTATTGGAAAACTAAGGCCCAAAGTGTGTGGCTTGTATTCCTCACCCAGGGAGACTGTGTAATCAGGATTAAAACCTAGATTTCTTTCTGATGTTACCACATCCTGGAGCTGTTGTGATTCCTAGAAGAGAGATTTTTGTACAGCATTTAAAACAATCTTGACACACAGTAAATTGTCCACAATGTTAGCTTTTTATTTATTATCTCTCACTATTGACTTCTACTAATTATAATCCAATACGAAATAAATGTTAGAGTTTATATCTTCACTTAACTCAACTGCCATTAAATATTTTGCATAGAAAAGTGGGTAAAGAGATCTTCCACCCACTGTGCACTGATTGAATGGGTACTAATGGAAAACATAAAGCACCTCTGGCAGAGAGCCTTGTTGATTCTCAAAAGCTTCAAGAAGCTTTACAATCTCAGAGGAACAAGTGTTATAGTCAGAGGGCAGATATGACCTTGAGTGGCAAAGAAACAAGGTTTTGAGAAGCTCTCAACAAAGAAAAGCTTCTCCTCTCCTTTATTGTGGAAATAGTAAAGACTTCAAGGATAGGGCTCTTGAGTATTGCTATTGAGTCGTCAAAAAGTAGAATTAGGTATTGGCTTACGCACAGAGGTATCAGACATATGACATCTTCATTTCTTTTATGTTCTTCAGTTCATCATTGAAAAACATTCATATTTTGCCTTATTTAATTTGGGGAGCAGAAGTTTGGGATTGAATATTTGATTATTTCACAATGGGAGAGTTTATACATGTATGCCTTTTTATAAACCTTATCTAATCCACAAATAATTTGCAAAATTATTATTTTGCAAAAAATATTATTGTGCAAAAAGATTGTTTGTGTGAAATCACTGGCCTACTTCTACTTCTTTAACTTCACAAAGAGGAGAAAATATGAATGGTATCTATTGATATTGCAATACAGCAAATTCCTTTTCTATTTCAGGTAGATCCAATTTGACATGGGATCAAGAAGAGAAAATGGCAGGGAGGAAAAGAAAAAGGGAGGGGGAAGAGAGGAAAAGGGAAAACTGGGAATAGAGGAAGGAAAGAAAGGAGAGAGAGAGTTACACAAAGAATATTATAATAAATTGGAATAACAATGATCTCACTGTAGAACATTTTTGAGAACACTGTTTGACATAAGACAGGTGCACATTAAAGAGATCTTTTTGGTATAATAGATGTTACTGAAGTTGAAATCTTAGAACCTCCCCAAAACTGTATGTTTAGAACACAGAAACAAACAATAAAGAGGACACGCACTTCTTAAAGGGAAATTAACTTATACATGATTATTCAAATTTAAATTTCTATTTTAGAGTTGTTTCTATACAGCCCCCTAGTGACAGTTTTGGAAAATGGCATGGCAACCCATTCCAGTATTCTTGCCTGGAGAATCCCATGGACAGAGGAGCCTGGCGGGCTACAGTTCATGGGGTCACAAAGAGTCTAACACTACTGAAGCAACTTAGCACACACGCATTCAGTGACAGTTTGAATTGTTAAGTTTTATTTATTAAAACCTCAGATGTTTGAGTTTTTAAATGCCATTATCAAAAAGATAAGGGATAACATGATGGTGAGGATTGGAAGGAAAGGAGCCCTGTGTACTCTTTGTGGGATTATAAATTGATACTATT